>NC_092209.1:66683343-66685099 GCF_043381705.1 Parasteatoda tepidariorum
CTGCCAGATCACCAGATCTCTCTCCCATCGAGCATGTCTGGGATATGATGGGAAGGCGATTGCATCTGGCACGGAATGTTGATGACCTCGTCCGACAATTGGATCGAATTTGGCAGGAAATACCGCAAGAGACCATCCGGGAGCTTTATCGGTCTATCAGCTTGTATCCAGGCTAGAGGCGGGTCAACACCTTATTGAACTTGTTACTGTAACTCTGCAATTAATTATTCAATTGTTCTGAAATTTTAATCATTTACTATTCTGTACATTGTCTTCCTATCCACCATTTTTCGTTTCAATCGGAATACTCCTTCTTGGTGCGTCGATTTTTTTGTTATAGAGTGTAGTTATAAAATTACCTGAACAATTTCAATGCAGTCTTCAAAAAATGTTTCTGGAGTGTCCCTTAAAATGGCAGGCAATGCTCCTTGCACAATAGTATTGCTTCCAATGATCCTTTGGCTCAATGCTTGTAGTCCACGGCGGACCTGTAATTTTGAATGTTTATTTGTAATCAAAATAATTTGCTACAATTACTAATAATAATTATGTCTAGGGCCGTAAAAGCCCAGTGGTTAGAGAATAATATTGCTGTTTACAATGTATTATTGTTTGCAATAATATTTCTTCCAATGATTCTTTGACTCAATGCTTGTAGTCCACGACGCACCTGTAATTTATTTGTACACATGTAATCAAAATAATTTACTACTATTACTAATAATAATAATGTGTAAGGCCGTAGTAGCCTAGTGATTAAATAATCGGGCGTGATCGGGTTCAATCGTACCACGGAATACAATATTATTGCTTTTTACAATAGTATTGTTTTCGATGATCCTTTGGATCAATGCTTGTAGTCCATGATGGACCTATTATGAGTAATTTTGAAAGTTTATTTGACACACGTAATGAAAATAATTGACTACTGTTACTAGTAATAATAATGTCTCGGGTCCTAGTAGCTCAGTGGTTAGAGAATCGAACGGGATCGGGTGCAATCCTCGACTCCGCTAAAACCTATAGAGTACATGCGATAAATGTGCTCGTAAAATCTGTGGAATCGGAAGTCCCGTAGTCGGTCGCTGCGTGGTACCATGGGTACAGGGATCTGGAGAAAATTTTCTTCCCTTTCCGATCTGTGTCTAAACTGAGGAAGTGGTTTCGCGAATGAGTGGTGCTGCCATCTATCCGTGGGGTTCTGAACTAAGAACGCACTTTCAACCTTTCAGTACTCTCTTGTCAAACGAAAGGCGCACCTTCCTGGTTAATTTACAAAAGGCCAATGGCTGGCGAACTTGGTGTCGTCATGTGTCAATATAAGGAACAACATAATATACTGCACTGATGTTTCTTTTCTAATTGTTTAATAAAGTATTAATTAAAAAAAAAAATAGTAAATGTCTGAAATTTCTCAAACATCCTGTAAAAATAAGAGATTTTTTTGTGAGTAGCGATTTCTGAAATTAATATTACATTTACAGATAGTTTTCAGGCATACATTCTTCACAAATACTTAGTATCAACGCTTAGTAAATCTACATTGTAATTGGTTAAGAAAAACTTGGTTCAAAACTTATTTATTTTAATAAAATCATAAAATATTAACTCAATGAAAATTCATATTTATATAGCTGCGAACAAAACCAAGTTGAATTATTTTCCTTTTTATATAGAGAGAAAAACGAAAGCTTTATCTTTACCTCTTTTCCAAATATATTTTGTCGATCATGAATTAAAATCCAACCCATTCTCC
>NC_092209.1:66685599-66709491 GCF_043381705.1 Parasteatoda tepidariorum
GGGTCGGTTGTTCAACGACGGTTATAAAACATAAAAATAAAATAAAATCACGCAGAAGAAAGGACATAGAACACAGAAAGAAACATCCATGCCCTGAGCGGGATTCGAACCCGCAACCATCGACTCCGCAGTCAGGCATGCTAACCACTCGGCCACCTGGTAGGTGGTAAAAAATATATATTGTTAAAGATATTAAGCAATAGATGTCGCTGTTGGAGAGGGCAAATGTTCCTTTTTTCCTCATTTCGTTTTTAAAATGTTCTAAAAAGTAGCGTGTTTGTACTGTTTGTATTTTGTGTATGTTCTTATTCGTCATTAAAATGTGTTATCCGTAATTTTGGGTTTTTAGTATCGATTATTTAGTATCCATATACATAAGGCGCTATTGCACTATAAAGCACTATTTTTTACATATATATTTTTTTATTATTTAGAAGAAATTTATAAAAGTATATACATTAGAGGTCATAAATTAATATTTAATTGAGGAAGAAAGAAGTTTTTAGTATGGCCGATCCTCCATTAAGGAAATAAGGCATGTACTTTGTTGATTAAAAAAATTACAGCGACACAGATTATAAAATATTTAAAATAATTCACCATGATTCATAATAAAATTAAACAATTAAAGATAAATATTTTTTATGTGCTATCAACATCTGTCGAATCACTTGTGCGGAAGGCGAAGTGAAAGACACGAAAACTAGTTTGATTGGCTGATGAAATTCGAAGAAATTTTCTAGTAATAGACTTTTGGCTTATTTTTCTTTCCTCCAGCCATCAAAAATATTTCAATGTTTTTAGTCCTGTCTTTCTCTGTAGTGATTCGATTTACACATTAATAAATCATTTTTGTTCCTCGCTTGAATATTAATTTACGACCTTTTATATTAATTTTAATAATTAATTTTTGACCTTGCGTATACCTTTTTTACTTCATTTTTGTCAAAGATTCTGAAAATATACATTAAGGGCAGCCCTAACGAAACACCTTATAAAGAACACAAAGCCTAATCTTATAGAAATAAAAATTTGCATGAATGGAGCCTTAACTTTTCTCTTTTAAAGCCTTAGCTTTTCTCTTTTAAACCCGCCCCTAAAGATTTATCAAGTTTCTACTTTTTGGATAAAGCTATATTTTGTATTTTCACAAAAACCGTGAAATGATTCTAAATTGGCAAGGAGCCGTAATTTTCAAAATATCATTATCTTTGACCCAAATATAGTATAAAAAGCTATTTTCTTTGTTAGAGCTATTGTCTCTAGTCGTGATTTTTTTTAGCCATTTTTTGTAAAAAAATTAAATGCCATGACTTTTGTTGTATTATTTCATAGTTTAATAATTTCCAAATATATAAATTTTTTGTGAGTATAACATACAGAGTTCCTGAAATATCTTATGAGTATAATTGGACTCACAAAAAATAAATAAATAAAAATGAATTTTTTAGAAGTTGAATAAAATATTTAAATTTAGTATTCTTTATTTATCATCGTTTTGCTCATAATTGTAGAAAATATCACAAAAAGCTAGTTTAGTTATTAGATTATCATGTCTGAAGTTATTTATGCTAAATTCATAATTAAATCTTAAATATAATAATATTTATGAATGTAATTTAATATATATGCAATTTAATATAAATGAAATTTAATATAAATGAAATTTAATATATATGTAAATTAATGTATATAATGTAGTACCATCATGTACATAGCTCCAGCTGGCATAACAGGCTTTAGTCCTGGTACTTCTGCGATAATAGAATAGGCCAGAACTGCATTTCTCTAGAAATAAATTTTAAAATTAAATTTCACTGAAATTTAAAAACAATTTAAGAAAAAAAACTAAGTTTATCTAAATTTTACTGACGCACTATTTGGATTCGAATTTTTTGATTGATTTAAACTATATTTTCCGTTCTAATGTGACAAGTGTAAAATACTTTATGCAACAATTCCTTCTTGTTAGTTCTTATAAGAAAACTAACCTTTTTAATTCGGAAAACCAACCAAGTTGGTTCTCAAAAGCAAACTAAAGTATTAACTTATCTTATTAATTCTAAAAAAGAAACTAACATTTTAACTAACCTTGATAGTTTTGATAAGAAAACTAATTTTTTAATTAACCTTTTGTTAGTTTTTGTGTGCAAAACTTGTTAGTTGTAAGCAAACTAACAAGTATTTGCGAAGATCATCATCCATGACCTTTCTAGATTGCTCCGTTTTATTTCTTTGGAGTACTAAATGTTTTGTTGCTGAACATGACTTGGATTTTACATTTTTTCAGATAATTCCTTGTACTAGACAAAGACAAGGGCTATTAAAAAAATCTTAACGGATTTATTTAAAATTTCTAAAAAAAATTGCTGAAAATTTAATTATTGGCTTACTCCATATGGAGATTTGATTTTTCTTGTAATAAAAGAATCGAAAGAAATTAAGATCCTTTCTTCCCCATTCCTACTCGCCCAGAAAGATTAAAATTTGTAAAAGGTACAAAAAAGTACTTCCGCGTAAAAGGCACCAATAGAAGTCTGTCTAGTTTAACATTTAATCCACTTTCTAAGCACATTTTTTCAAATTATTCCTCCTTTTTGTCTTCAAAGCATTTAAAAATAATAATATATATTTTATTTTACGAAATTTTATGACAAGTATTAGTTTAAAAAAATATAATTGTTACTTTAATTCCTTTTTTTAAAAAAAATTCATGCATAAAAACTGATACTTATCTGTTCCGGGAGATCTTAAACAAATTGTACAGATTATTGCAATAATAGTTTTAAAAAAAACATAATTTTTATTTTAATCTTAGTTTAAAGAAATATTCATGCATAAAAATTGGTACTTATCCGTTTCGAAGGACAGAAAAATACTCATTACCCCAGAACTTGCATACCTATATTAATATATTAGGTAGCTTTATTAATATATTAGCTACCTATATTAGTATTTTAAGTGTCTATTACCTATAGCGCCAATAGTAGGGGAGAGTGGGGTCAATTGTAAAATATTTTACTTAACTATTTTTAACTAACAAAAAATAAAATATATTATTAGTATTAATTGACAGACGAGTAAAGTAGACTATCCTCTACTAGAAAAAATAAATAAATATCTTATTTTAAATGTTATTATATTAGTTATTAACAATTTTTGACAGTCGTGCACTTGTTACAATTGCCCCAATTTCGGGGTCAATTGTAACAGTTCGTAAATTCAAGTAAAACATAGTTAATTATACATATTATCATAGTTGTGATATATTTTTTTATTGATCAAAATAGTAGTGATATTTTAGGAGTAAAAATAATAATGAGCAGAGACCTAAAGGGTTAAACTTTTAACTTTAAGGGGCTAAAAATTTTAATTTATGGTGCGAAAGGTGAAAAATAAAATAATGCACATGCAACATAATATAAATGATATAGGAAACTATTGGTAGTTCTTAAAGAGTTAAGTAATGGTTTGTAAACATAAGAAATGGGACCTTAAGGAATGAATTTCATTTTCAGCTGTTACAATCGTCCCCAAGACGCCATTTCAGCTTCATTTGTTAAAAACAATGCTAGTTAATTAACAAAACTAATCTTTTTTTTTGAAATGTTAATTAAGGTGTCCACCTACATATTCGGTTAATAATTTTTATTTAATTAAACAAAATTACTTTGTTGCAATATAATATTCTAATTCCAAAAAAAGTACTTACGTAGCGTGAAAATATCTTTTGTGATGTAACTCTTTCAAAAGTACATAAAAATGGTTGCCAGCAGGGGTGTACATGTAGATTTATTAAATACACCTTGTGCGCCACCTAGGAACCAAATCTAGAACCCGACTAGAACCGATTTTTGCTCTGTTACAATCGTACCCTGTTACAATTGACCCCACTCTCCCCTACTTATTACCACGATTAATTAAATATCACCAGCTTTAATAACAGTATGGTAATTTTTTTGTGCTACCCCCAGTAACGTAAATTACATGAAAATTTCAAGAAAAAATACTGTCTTACAAAAATAAAGAAATATATTTTATTTTCTGTATTCATGTTTTTTTATTTTTGTCAAGAGCTCATAACTCCTTTAACTTTTAAGCTTTAGTTCCCCCAGCAATTTTTAAAAATAGAAATGCCAACTTCTTAAATGTTAGCACCTAATTATTTTTGTGTATTTTCTAGTTATAAGATTACCTGAACGATTTCAATGCAGTCTTCAAAAAATGTTTCTGGAGTGTCCCTTAAAATGGCAGGCAATGCTCCTTGTACAATAGTATTGCTTCCAATGATCCTTTGGCTCAATGCTTGTAGTCCACGGCGGACCTGTAATTTTGAATGTTTATTTGTAGTCAAAATAATTTACTAAAATTACCAATAATAATTATGTCTAGGGTCGTAGTAGCCCAGTGGTTAGAGTACAATAATATTGCTGTTTACAATATATTATTGTTTACAATAGTAATTCTTCCAATGATTCTTTGACTCAATGCGTGTAGTCCACGACGAACCTGTAATTTTGATTGTTTATTTGTACACATGTATAAAAAATAATTTACTACTATTACTACTAATAATAATGTCTAGGGCTGTAGTAGCCTAGTGATTAGAGAATCGGGTGCTTTTTACAATAGTACTGTTTTCAGTGATCCTTTGGCTCAATACTTGTAGTCCATGACCTATTATGAGTAATTTTGAATGTTTATTTGAACACGTGTAATCAAAATAATTTACTACTATTACTACTAATACTAATGTTTTGGGTCCTAGTAGCTCAGTAGTTAGAGAATCGAACGGGATCTGGTTCGATTCTTGACTCCTCTAAAACCTATAGAGTACATGCGATAAACGTGCTCGTAAAATCTGTGCAATCGGAAGTCCCATGGTCAGTCGCTGCGTAGTACCATGGGTACAGGGATCTGGGGAAAATTTCCTTCCCTTTCCGATCTGTGTCTAAACTGAGGAAGTGGTTTCGCGAATGAGTGGTTCTGCCATCTATCCGTGGGGTTCTGAGCTAAGAACGTACTTTCAACCTAGCGGCACTCTCTTGTCTAACGAAAGGCGCACCTTCCAGCTTAATTCACAAAAGGCCAATGGCTGGCGAGCTTGCTGTGTTCAAGTGTCATTATAAAGAACAACATAATAATATACTGCACTTATGTTTCGTTTCTAATTGTTTAATAAAGCATTATTTCTAATAAAAATTAGTAAATGTCTGAAATTTCTCAAACATCCTGTAAAAATAAGATTTTTTTTTGTGAGTATCGATTTCTGGAATTAATATAACATTTACAGGCAGTTTTCAGCCATACATTCTTCACAAATACTTAGTATCAACGCTTAGTAAATCTACATTATAATTAGTTAAGAAAAACTTGGTACAAAACTTATTTATTTTAATAAAAATATAAAAAATTGTTTTAATGAAAATTCATTTTTATAAAGCTGAGAACAAAACAAAGTTAAATTATTTTCCTATTAATATATAGAGAAAACCAAAAGCTTTATATTTACCTCTTTTCCAAATATATTTTGTCTATCATGAATTAAAATCCAACCCATTCTCCATCCTGGCACAAGAAATCTAGATTGTAAATAAAATTTAAAAAAAGATAGATTAAAATTCTACGTTTCTAATGACATATTTAATAATTTACACTTAAATGCTTTAACAAAACGAGGAACCTTCACTTGAATATTTTAGAATTCATGGGGGGAGGTGGAATAATAAATAACTAAACGTTTTCCTTTTTTTATTTAATGATTTTTAAGATCTTATGTCTCCGTCAAGGACATGTTAATAAAAAATAATCATCTGATAGAAAGTCATAAGTTACTTAACCAGAGTTACTCACCACATTAAATAGAGACGGCGATATTTACTTCCTATGTTTTACCAATACTGCTGAATAATGACTTTATCTCTGCTGAATAATTATACGGCTTGTTCTGTAAAACTATTTCCCTGTACAGCATTGAAATACTGTAACAAATACAACATTAAGGAAAGGCAAATTTTCGACTCTTATTTTTTTCGCTATTAATTTTATAACTGGGAAATAAATACATGACTTTGCCTATAAACATTTTCTCAGAACGGCATTAAATTATTGCAGCAAAATTCCACAGTCGGAAGAATGTATAACTTTTTATTATTTGAGGATAAATTTTTTTGTTTCTGAAAAAAAAAAAAAAAAAAAAAAAAAANAAAAAAAAACACTTCAAGTCGGAAAAACTATCTTTTTTTTGGGGGGGGGGGCATTATAGTAAAATTACCTCAAATATTGTTATAAAAAAGGTGAATTTAGTAATGTAGAATAAAGTAATTTAGATTTTATTTATTTGCCTAATTTAAAATTTTGGAAAAAAAAATACTAGTTTTTGCTAAATAATTTACTTTAAAAATATTTTTAGCAAAAACAAAATCAATTTTCGACAGCTTAAATAAAAATAAAGCAAAAAATTTTATACAGTTAAATGAACAATAATAAATTTTTAAGTATATATTTCCAGCAAATATAGTTTACTGAAATAAAAAATGACTCTTTTATATTCAAAGTACGCAAACAAACATGGCCCTAGCATTAAGTATTTATCAACATTCAAAAATCTAAGCAATGTCTCAAAAATATAAATAGAACTCAGACAAACTTTTTTGTTAATCCGCCGCAAGACAGAATTGGAACATCAGTCGATAGAGACGCAATGGGATAAAACACTTGTCCACGGAAAACCTAAAAATAAAATAAAGATTTAAAAATTGGAATCAATCCATAAAACGTATTCCTTTTGGCCATCATTTAAGAAAGAATCAAAAAGAACATTTTTTTCCTTTGAATAATAAATACAGTTATAGTGTTGGTGATTCTTTTTTCGTATTTCAGAACTGATTATTTATAGCATAAGTCGGTTATCGAAGATATAGCATCCGGTTAAAGTCATATAACCTGGTGCAAAACTGCACAGAATTAGTAAAAATGTTTAAAGGGTTCCAATTCAGTCAGTATTTGAAAATTTTGTAGTAAGCGATGTTCAGTTGGAAAAAAATAGAACACCTTCGGACGTTTGATATATTAATAGAGCACATTTTTATAACTAGGTTCCAATCATCGTGGTCAGAGTTGTGGTGGCTCAGGGGCGAGCGCTCGCCTCCCAATGAGGTGTCCGAGGTTCGAATCTAGTTCGGTAGCTGGTCGATATGAATTCTGCACTCGGCTCACATCGACCACAGTGCTGATGTAAAATATCCCCAATTGTAGACGGATCATGGGTCGGATCATAGAGTCCCCTTGCCGTGAGGCTAACTGTGGGTGGTTTTCGCGGTTTTCCTCTCTACGTAACACGAATACGGGTTAGTTCCATTAAAAAGTCCTCCACGAAGGCTAGTTTCTCCTAATGCTTGTTCCAGGAGCTCCTTTGTCTTCTGGGTTGGGTTCAAAATTACAAGGCTACGGAATTGAACATTAATAGTTGTAAACTCAGAATTGAGTCGGGTGTAAAACGCCGATTATAAAATAAAATAAAAAATCATTGTGGTTATCTAGTACAGACTAATTAGGCAGTTGATTTTAACAATTAAATTAATTTAGATAAATAAACTCAAATGTTTTTGGGAGGATTTGGTTTCTTGAAAATAGGTAAAGCTAGCTTTACATTCTTTTTAATTTAACTTTTCAAGAAACAATATGTGTCACTCCGATATTTTTTTAATTTTATTTTTAAACTTTTTTTCTTCTTTTCAGCAGTATTTTCAAAATAATATTTAGTTGGAACACGTTTTGTCAATTGTTTTATTTTAGCACAGTACGCGTATTGCGATAAACTCGTCTTCATTGAAAGAATTTTTGGCGTAATTAAACTGTATTTTCGTAGCATTGAAAAACGCACTCATCCTAACGGTGATTGGATTGAAGCGACAAGGAAATGAGAAAAAAAAATTTATTGATATTTTTGAAATGAAAAAAAAGAAATTAAATGTATGGCAATGTTAATAAACCACTCTAAATAATGATATGCATCAGCTTGCATAATGATATAAAAATTAAATAATAACATGATCTTGTATACATTAAAGAGATTTCGGAGCATTTTTCCCATTGACACTTTTAATCAGATGAACAAGTCAATCGCTAAACTGACTTTATAATAAACTCCACTGAAACTCATTTAATTCAGGACACGTTTCGCTCTTTTTCATTCAAAACTTTATAATCACAACCACAAATAACTGAAAATTTATCAGATGATTGTTTGTACTGAACTAAACTTTCAAACGATATATCATAAAATTTACTTTCTCATATTAAGTTGAAAATTAAAAAAAAAAAAAACGAAACGCTAAAAGAAACGCTTGAGGGGCAATAGTTTAGGAAGATCTACCTTATCTAAGTTGCGTAAAAAAATATTCATTTGATGAATTTTTTATATTTTTTTATAACTGTCGTTGGACAGCCGACCCAAATTTCGGGTTTGCGACTACTAATGTCCAACTACGTAGCCTTGTAATTTTGAACCCCATCCAGAAGACAAGGAAACTCCTGTATCGAGTATTGGGAGAAATTTACCTTTGTGGAGGACTTTTCGATGCAACTAACCCGGATTTGTATTATATGGAGAGGAAAACCACAAGAGGCTCCCACGGTTAGTCTGACAGCAAGGGGACTCTAACTCATTATCCGCCTACCACTGAGAATATTTCACGTCAGCACTGTGGTCGGTGCAAACCGGATGCGGAATTCGTATCGACCAGCCATTTGCCGGGATTCGAACCTGATTCACCTCATTGGAAGGCGAACGCTCTATCCTCTGAACCATCGCTGCTCATTTGATGAATTTTGAAGAAAGAAAAAACATCACCAAGAATGTATCTTGTTTTAAATTTTTATGGACAAGGAGAAGAGGTCTCCCTGGCAGAGCGATATCGCCCGCCAAACGCTGTGCGAAACGTGGAGGTGGCGGGTTCGAATCCCGCCCTTCGTGACGTCCTTCTCTGAATTGTTCTATCTGTCCTTCTACTTGACAAAGGCTTATAAGCCTAAATTGAGCAGACGAGCCTGAAAATGTATGTAATTTCTATAAAGCAACAAAGCAAGGAGAAGCAACATCAACTGTACATAATTGTTCGTAAAGTTAGACAAATTTCTCATGCAAAAACTAAGTGATCTTGTGAATTTCAGTCAGTCATAAGGCTGTTTAGTTAACAATATATGTGTTACTACTAATATTGGAACATTGCATCATTATCAGCATATTAGGAATAGCTTTAATTTTGACAGATAGTCATGGTTCTTTATATGAAATTAATCGATAATTTTTTTTCTTAGCTTTTATAAATTTTACGACATTTACGTGATTGCATGAAGATGACAGTAGCAATATTAATGTGATAAAAAAACATGCATAGAGAGTTGAGAACCTTTTTGCTTTTTGTTCAGCACAGAGAAGAGAATTTTTCCAATAACTTCAAAAGTAGAGCTGCAGTCGATCTTAACATCAATCAGGAACATCATCAGTTACTTCAGATAATTGTCTAAGTCCTCGTTTTTTACAGAATTAAAATCGACTTGTTTCAATTTATTAGTACATTCTTGTATATTAATGTAATCGTATTGCATTTAAATGTGCGACTAATGTTGCCATCTGACTGCAATCATTAAAAGTATGAAATTAATAACAAACTGAACTCCATTAATTAAAGTAAAAAAATTAATTAAATGTAGGAATATATGACAAAATAAAAATATTAGATCTTACAAAGTCTTCGTAAATTTCATCTGCAATTATTGGCACACATCTTCTGGCAGCTACACCCAAAATGGCTTCTAAATGATACTTTGGAAATACAGAACCACAGGGATTCGAAGGATTGTTAATGATGATGGCAACTGTTTGACTATCGATTTGGCTTTCAAGATGGGCTAAATCCACCTGCCATCCATGATTTGGCTAAAAAGGAAAGAACAAGAAAATATCGTCATCACGATCCTTGAGAAAATTATCGGAGCAGATGAAAAAAATTCCATGCTTTTTTTTAAAAAAAAAAAACTTCCTGCATCAAAATATTAAGAACAGTTAATAAGAAAACGCTAATTCTTTTGAATATTTTTTGAGCAAATTAGGATGAAATTTAAACTAAATGACTTTCGATGGAGTGTAGCGAATTAAGGAACTTGATACAAGAATCAGGTAAATCCAAATTTTATTCTTTTTTCTTTATTCTTGATAATAGCTTATACAACTTTTCTTAATACTTTTTGACCCCCACCAATTAATTATAAATCTGAACTAACCTTGTCTTTGTCATTTCAACTTCGATTAACCTTGTCATTTTAAATAGATAAACGAGAAATAAAAATTCGATATATCGCTCATGGGCTGCAATGGCGGCGTAACTCAAAAAATCATGTTTTGAGATAAGTGGGTTTATAATTATCATTGCTAAGGAAAATGCTAAAGAAATGCTTTAGTTTGCTTAAACGAAGATTACCTTCAAGTTAAATTGTGAATTGTGCTAGTATTGCTGTTGAAAGAATGTGTATTTTCATATTTACATCTGTTCTTAGTCCAAAACGCGTGTTTTTTGAGTTGTGCCACTTGCGCAGCTTATGAGAGATATATAAGAAAATTAAAATTAAAAAATAACTTTTTTTTCATTCGCAAAGTTGTTATTCATTGGTTCTGTTCGCTTAAGTCAGATATACTTCAACTTCAAGATCAAAGTGTATCAACTTTCGAATCCTTACAAAATACTAAATGCGTTTCATGATTGCTTGCTTTTTTATTTCAAGAAATCTCTCTTTTCTACTGCACTGATCTTTTAAAGTCTGTAAACATTTTAAAAGGTGGGTTCCTCCTTTCTTCACTTTTATTACCTGCATTTGCTTAAGTTCCACACATGCTCTGTCATAAAATGAAGAATAATAAATACATTATGCCACAAATAAAACGGCATTCAACTTCAATGCCACGCCAAACAGAAAACTGTCGCCAAGACTGATCAGGATGGAAAAGTAACTGTGCAATATTTTCACGTGTTCAAAAAGATGCTGTTAGTTTCAAAATGCTGAACCAACTGTCCAATCACCCGCATCAACCCTATCTTTCTTTTTAGAAGTTTTTAAAGCTGATTTCCAAGACTCCCGAATTCCAAACTTGTCCCTTACGGGCTTGTTTCTATGGTGATATTTAGAAAACTGTTGCATCTGTAAGTTGCTCGATATCCATTACCGAAAGTAATTCGAAAATTTAAAAACAAATCGAAATCCCTCAAATTTCGGTAAATATCCCCGATAATCTTGTTAAGCAAGGTGTCTCAATGTTGGTAATTTGTCAACTGATAAATCACGAGAATTCATCATTTCTTGTAATTTGTGTTCATTAAACATTCTTTTTCTCAGTTTTCCATATTTCATTTTTCTGGGCTGCGATTTATTTGGGACATGCTGTATCATGGTGGGTAAGGTGGGTAAAAAACGACTTTATACTAACTCATGGTACTTACCAAAAGGTCGTATGCTTTTGTTTCAATGCCCATAGACTCGGCAATAGTTCTGTAAATTGAAAATCCAGGTCGAGGTATCAAAATATTTTGGCCTGGGTTAGCCAAACCAATAATGCACATTTCCAAAGCATGAGAACAACCACTTGTGAGAATGACATCCTGGAAAACAAGCAATAAACTTGATCTAGTTAAGAAAGACATTTTTTAATATTTTAAACGAAAAGGAAGGATTGAAATTATTAAAAAAGAAGAAAATAGTAAATTAACAAAACTTTCATTTCGCATAAAAGAATTTTTTTTTTATGCGGAATGAAAGTACATTTAAAAGGATTTATTTCAAATATTTTAAACAATTGCTCAAAAAGGTTCGTGTATTTACTGTATAATTGTGTTGACATTTTATTTTGTTGGTTCATACTTTATATTTAAATAAACGACATGATTTATGAAATCAATTTGAGTTTTTAAATTCATAATAGTTTATGACGTTATTCTGTATATAGAGCTATATGAGTATATATTTAGAGAGAATTCTAGTACTAATACAAAACGAGGTTGCGCAGTTAATAAACAACAAAATAATTTTGTGTAGCCTGGTGTTTGTATGTTCACATAAAAGTAGATATGCACCTAAATTACCAAAAAATCTCCAAGGTGGGCGCTACACTGCGGGAGAAACTTTTCATACCCAATTCTGTTTCAACCTCCATTTTATAGTAGAGAAATGCCAAATGCCGAAGAAATATTTATAAAATAAAAAATGGGAATAAATTATGACTGGGTTATTATCCCACCGCATAATCCTGCCATATTTTCTTTACATTTTGATATTTAGAAAGAAAAAAATGTTAAATGTTTACTCTAGACGAACTTACATTTCTCCAAGCTTCAAATTTTAAATTGCTTTTGTGGGTGAAAGAAAATTTTCAATTAAGCGTTTCTTTCTTGATACAGCGTCCTTTTAACCCAGTTTGGAACAACGAATTTCAATTGAAAATTTCAGACGCTCAGGACAAAGAATGTGAGTAATGTCTTATATATTCTTTGGTCAAGACATTATAGCAAGTGCGATCTTTAGACAAGGAGAAGTGACAAGTCTTTGTTGTTTAAAGAAAGGTAAACGTTTAAAAGCAATTATTTTTACATTTCTAGCGGCTTCTAATATTTGAGTGTTGTCTACAAGAGTTAAACTAGATTATTTTATTCTACCATTATGCAATCTTTTGGGAAACGTGCACAATTTTCAACTTCATTTACGAAAAGACTAGAACAAACTGACATTTCAATCGCTGATTGATCCTGACCTTCGTGATATGATTTTGATTGATTTAATTTGGCATGAATAGTGGCATCATCAACAGTAACGATTTTGAAACATTATATTCTTTTCAGTGATTCTGCGTTATCACGATAAATATCTAAGAGCGACGAAGGTCAAGTTAAAAGTGGTATGATTTCTGACATAATCGTTTGTCGTTTCTGCAACAATCCAGAAGATGCCAAGGAGAAGAATATTTTCTTCGTTCCGTACTGTGTCTCATCAAATGAAAGCTTACGAGTCATTATCCTTATTAATGTTATTTCACATGTGCTTCCGAGATAATCTCGACGTAGAATCTGTTATCTTATCATGTTAATCTCAATGTTTCTTAACTGTGGTCTGTTGATGAAAGTTTGATACTTACGAAAGTTTGAAGATTTGTTTTTGTGTAAAATATTTTTATTTAAGACATTAAAGACCATAGATTATTCGATACACGTGAGTCCACGTGACTTTCGTTTATGTAGCAAAGCAGTTCATTTGATTTTCTTTGAAATGTATATTTTAATTCCATCATTGAGACTTTATTTGTACGCTTATCTCAATGAAATTAGCGCTTTCCCCCCCTTTTGTTTAGTTTTCTTTCTAGGCAGCTCATTTGTTCAATTTTTTTAATATGTGTATTTTATTTACATCATTGAAATGTTATTTTTACGCAAGTCTAATATGAAATATTTTTTTTCTTCTTTCCGGCGTCTTTTCGTGTTCATACTGAGTCACAGCTTTTCTAAACGGCAATCAGTTGATGGATCTATGATACTTACGAAAGTTTTTAGCTTTGTTTTTGTGTAAAATGCTTTTATGTAAGACCACACGAAATAAGAAAAGCATAGATTATTCGATACAGGATTCCTCGTGACTTTTGTTTAGTTTTCTGGGCAGTTCATTTGATTAATTTTATTTGATATGAGTATTTTATTTACATCATTGAAACGTTATTTTTACGCATGTCTAATATGAAATATTTTTTTCTTTCCGTCGTCTTTTTGTGTTCATACTGAATCACAGCTTTTCTAAACGGCGGCCAGTTGATGGATCTATGATACTTACGAAAGTTTTTAGCTTTGTTTTTGTGTAAAATGTTTTTATGTAAGACCACACGAAATAAGGAAAGCATAGATTATTCGATACGGGTGATTCCTCGTGACTTTTGTTTAGTTTGCAAGGCAGTTTATTTGATTAATTTTCTTTGATATGTGTATTTTATTTACATCATCATTAAAAAGTTATTTTTATGCATGCCTCGTATATGTCAATGAAATATTTTTCTTCTTCTTTTCCTTTCGGCGTTTTGTGTGTGTGTGTGTGTGTGTGTGTGTGTTTATATTGAGTGACAGCATTTCTAAAATGCAGTATGTTGATAGAGTTATGATACTTACGAAAGTTTTTAGATTGGTTGTGTAAAATGTTTTTGTACGACCTATCACGAAATAAGGAAAGCATAGATTGTTCGATACGGGTGATTCCACTTGATTTTTTGTTTTTGTAGCAAGACAGTTCATTTTAATAATTTTATTTGATATTTGTATTTTTGTTACATCATTGATTATATTCAATTGGTTACATTTATTTTCTCGCACATCGCAACGAAATAATAACTTTGTTTTCCCTTTTAGGCGTATTTTTGTGAACAGCGTTTTTAAACGGTGGTCAGTTGATGGAAGTATGATAATTACGAAACTTTTTAGATTTGTTTTTGTTTAAAGTGTTTTTTACAGACCTCCCGAAATAACGAAAACATAGATTACTCAATACAAGTAATTACACGTGATTTTCGTTAAGTTTGCAAGTCAGTTCATCAGACAAATTTTCTTTGCTATGCGTGTTTTAGTTACATCATAGAAACTTTCTACAGTTGTCCGAGGGCTTATAATATTTCCCATGTGTTGGACATAAAACAATAATTTTTCAATTAATTTGAGTTTTAATCTCCATGGATTAAAGAGTATTAGAGAAAGACTAGGGCATAAGATAAATCGGGTGATGACAGTGGTCAAATTATGTAATTTTTAGAAGAGTTATGTGAAATTAAGATTAACAGAAAAGGTTTATATTTCAGCCCTGAGCAGTGGTTGCTCAGGGGATAGAGTGTCCGCCTCCCAATGAGGTGAACCCAGTTCGAATCCCAGTCATGGCTGATCGACACGAATTCCGCACCCGGCTCGCACTGACCACAGTGCTGACGCAAAATATCCTCAGTGGTAGACGGATCATGGGTTAGTGTTCTCTTACTGTCAGGTTTACCGTGGGAGGATTTCGTGGTTTTCCTCACCATGTAGCGCTAATGCGGGTTAGTTCCATCAAAAGTTCTCCATGAAGGCAAAATTTCTCCCAATACTTGATCAAGGAGTTCCCTTGTCTTCTGGATCGGGTTCAAAATTACAAGTTGAACATTAGTAAACCCTAGATTGGGTCTGCTGTTCAACGACGGTAATATAATATATATTTCAGCCCTGGGGATATATTAAGAAGAGCAGCTAGTAACGGCCAAAGTGAGTTTAAATCACGTCGTAATACTTGGAAAATAAATTGTTAAGTAATTTTTTGAGGGTTGGTGAGCGTAATCGAGCAAGTATAGTTGAACCACCTCTCCCCATTTTAAAGTATATCTAAGAAAATTAATCATAAAAGTATAACTAACTTCTGGTTCGAGAACTGCATTTTCTCTTGAAGCATATTCAGCCACTGCAATTCTTGATTCCCGATATCCTGAAAAATATATAATTAAATAATTAATAAAGTTATCTTTTATTGATAAAGAATCTTTACTTTTATCAATCAGTAACATATTAGACAAGTTCCTTACTCGACTCTAATAATAAATATTGCATTGGCAACTGAAATAGAGGCATAGTTCTACATCAACGTTTCCCAATGTTTTTCGACAATGGAACCCTAAATAACTAACCTTCTTGCTTTGGTATTTTAATTACTTACTTATATCAATGTAGTACTTGCTTATGTAAAATTACCTTTCATTCGGACAACTCTTTCTAGATTATTATTTTTATGACAACGAGTACACTAACTTAATAATATGAATGAAATATTTTAATCGTTTTATGATCAATAAAGTCAAATTAGGGTAACTAAATCTAGTCTAGTAATAAATTTCTCTTTTTGGTGCATATACATAAGATGAAAATTAGTAAAACAAGCCGAATTATGGTTTTCTTGAAATAAAAATGAAAAAGAACTGCTGTGAACGTCGAAAAAGTTTATTACGGAAATATATTTCCTTGTTAATTAATTCAGTTATTTCATTTTGATTTAAAAAACGTAGCGGGAAACACGAATGCACTATCTTATATATGCATGTCCTTTTCATTATTTATTCAGTATATTGTTGCTAGAAAAGTTATATTTTAAAATATTTTCACAATTGTCATTGGTATTTTGCTTTAAAAATAATTTTATACAAGCAACTAGAATAGTAATTAAATAATGGATTATTAATTGAATCTAAGTATAATTAAAGGTTTCAAAAATCATTTCTGAATAAGCAAAAAAAGCCCTACTTTCGGAATTCCCTTAACTTTTCCATGGAACCCTATAAGGCTCCGCTGAACACTATAATTTGCAAATTATGGAGATTTTCTTTAATTAAGGAAAGAAAGTACATCATATTTGTATTTTTAAAAAGTGAAAATTAATTACCGGTTGATGGTGCATATCCATTGTAATCCATAGAAGTGACGCTTTCGATGACTGCTGATGTGATTTCTTCGCATGGTTTTAAATTTCCGAAAATAGTTGGATCACCTGCAAGGAAATTTCACAGCGCATTGAAAAGAATGAAGGAGGTGCTATAGAATGTTTAGTGGATGAAGGAGGTGCTATAGATTTTTTAGTGGATGAAGGAGGTGCTATAGATTTTTTAGTGGATGAAGGAGGTGCTATAGAATTTNCAGCTTTTCTAAACGGCGATCAGTTGATGGATCTATGATACTTATGAAAGTTTTTAGATTTGTTTTTGTGTAAAATGTTTTTATGTAAGATCACACGAAATAAGGAAAGCATAGATTATTCGATACAGGATTCCTCGTGACTTTTGTTTAGTTTTCTGGGCAGTTCATTTGATTAATTTTATTTGATATGAGTATTTTATTTACATCATTGAAACGTTGTTTTTATGCATGTCTAATATGAAATATTTTTCTTCTTCTTTCCGGCGACTTTTTGTGTTCATACTGAGTCACAGCTTTTCTAAACGGCGATCAGTTGATGGATCTATGATACTTATGAAAGTTTTTAGATTTGTTTTTGTGTAAAATGTTTTTATGTAAGATCACACGAAATAAGGAAAGCATAGATTATTCGATACAGGATTCCTCGTGACTTTTGTTTAGTTTTCTGGGCAGTTCATTTGATTAATTTTATTTGATATGAGTATTTTATTTACATCATTGAAACGTTGTTTTTATGCATGTCTAATATGAAATATTTTTCTTCTTCTTTCCGGCGACTTTTTGTGTTCATACTGAGTCACAGCTTTTCTAAACGGCGATCAGTTGATGGATCTATGATACTTATGAAAGTTTTTAGATTTGTTTTTGTGTAAAATGTTTTTATGTAAGATCACACGAAATAAGGAAAGCATAGATTATTCGATACAGGATTCCTCGTGACTTTTGTTTAGTTTTCTGGGCAGTTCATTTGATTAATTTTATTTGATATGAGTATTTTATTTACATAATTGAAACGGTATTTTTTCGCATGTCTAATATAAAATATTTTTATTCTTCCTTCCGTCTTCTTTTGGTGTTCGTTCTGAGTCACAGCTTTTCTAAACGGCTCTCAGTTGATGGATCTATGATACTTACGAAAGTTTTCAGATTTGTTTTTGTGTAAAATGTTTTTATGTAAGATCTCGCCAAATCAAGAAAGTATAGATTATTCGATACGAGTAATTCCACGTGACTTAATGTTTAGTTTGCAAGGCAGTTCATTTGATTTGATCTGTATTTTATTTACGTCATTAAAATGTTATTTTTATGCATGGCTCGTATTTGTCAATGAAATAATTTTTTTTTCTTTTCGGCGTTTTTCTTGTGTTTATATTGAGTCACAGTATTTCTAAACAGCTGTCACTTGATAGGTTGATGATACTTACGAAAGTTTTTAGATTTGTTGTGTAAAATGTTTTTGTACAACCTATCACGAAATAACGAAAGCATAGATTGTTCGATACGGGTGATTCCACGTGATTTTTGTTTTTGTAACAAGACAGTTCATTTTAATAATTCTATTTGAAATTTGCATTTTGGTTACATCATGGATTACATTCAATTGGTTACATTTATTTTCACGCTCATCGCAAAGAAATAATAACTTTGTTTTCCCCTTCAGGCGTATTTCTGTGCACAGCGATTTTAAACGGTGGTCAGTTGATGGAAGTATGATAATTACGAAACTTTTTAGATTTGTTTTTGTTTAAAATGTTTTTACATCAGACCTCCCGAAATTATAAAAACAAAAATTATTCAATACATGTAATCCCTCGTGATTTTCGTTAAGTTTTCAAGGCAGTTCATCAGATAAATCTTCTTTGCTATGCGTGTTTTAGTTACATCATAGAAACTTACGAGGGTTTATAATATTTCCCATGTGTTTAAACCCATATATTAGACATAAAATAATAATTTTTCAATTGATTTGAGTTTTAATCTCCATGGATTAAACAGTATTGGAGCAGAGCTAGGGCATAAGATAACTCAGGTGATGCCCATGGTCAAATTATGTAATTTATTAGAAGAGTTATCTGAAACTTAAGAATAGAAAAAAAGAGGTTTATATTTCAGCTCTGAGCCGTGGTGGCTCAGGGGATAGAGCGTCCGCCTCCCAATGAGGGGAATCGGGTTCGAATTCCAGCCATGGCTGGTAAATAAGAATTCCCGGTTCGCACTGACCACAGTGCTGATGTAAAATATCCTTAGTGGTAGATGGATCATGAGTTAGAGCCCCTTGCTGTCAGGCTAACCGGGGGAGGTTCTCTTGGTTTTCCTCTCCATGTAACGCAAATGTGGGTTAATTCCAGCAAAAAGTCCGCCACGAAGGCAAAATTTCTCCCTACACTTGATCTAGGAGTTCCCTTGTCTTCTGGATTGAGTTTAAAATTACAAGGCGTAACATTACATTAACATTGCAGAGTTAAACATTAGTAGCCGTAAACCCTAGATTGGGTCGGTTGTTCAACGACGGTAATATAATATATATTTCAGCGCTGGGGATATAGTAACGGGATGAAGAGGAGCTAGTAACGACCAAAGTGAGTTCAAATCACGTCGTAATCCTTAGGGGAAAAAATTTTGTTAAATAATTTTTTGTGGGTTGGTGAGCGTAATCGAGCAGGTAGATTAACCACCTCTCCCCATTATAAAGTATGTATGAGAAAATCAACCAGAAAAGTAGAACTAACTTCTGGTTCGAGAATTGCATTTTCTCTTGAAGCATATTCAGCCACTGCAATTCTTGATTCCCGATATCCTGAAAAATATAAAATTAAGTAATTAATAAAGTTATCTTTTATTGATAAAGAATCTTTACTTTTATCAATCAGTAAAAATAACTCTTACATATTAAGACAAGTTCCTTACTCGACTCTAATAATAAATATTGCATTGACAACTGAAATACAGGCATAGTTCTACATCAACGTTTCCCAATGTTTTTCGACAATGGAACCCTAAATAACTAACCTTCTTGCTTTGGTATTTTAATTACTTACTTATATCAATGTAGTACTTGCTTATGTAAAATTACCTTTCATTCGGACAACTCTTTCTAGATTATTATTTTTATGACAACGAGTACACTAACTTAATAATATGAATGAAATATTTTAATCGTTTTATGATCAATAAAGTCAAATTAGGGTAACTAAATCTAGTCTAGTAATAAATTTCTCTTTTTGGTGCATATACATAAGATGAAAATTAGTAAAACAAGCCGAATTATGGTTTTCTTGAAATAAAAATGAAAAAGAACTGCTGTGAACGTCGAAAAAGTTTATTACGGAAATATATTTCCTTGTTAATTAATTCAGTTATTTCATTTTGATTTAAAAAACGTAGCGGGAAACACGAATGCACTATCTTATATATGCATGTCCTTTTCATTATTTATTCAGTATATTGTTGCTAGAAAAGTTATATTTTAAAATATTTTCACAATTGTCATTGGTATTTTGCTTTAAAAATAATTTTATACAAGCAACTAGAATAGTAATTAAATAATGGATTATTAATTGAATCTAAGTATAATTAAAGGTTTCAAAAATCATTTCTGAATAAGCAAAAAAAGCCCTACTTTCGGAATTCCCTTAACTTTTCCATGGAACCCTATAAGGCTCCGCTGAACACTATAATTTGCAAATTATGGAGATTTTCTTTAATTAAGGAAAGAAAGTACATCATATTTGTATTTTTAAAAAGTGAAAATTAATTACCGGTTGATGGTGCATATCCATTGTAATCCATAGAAGTGACGCTTTCGATGACTGCTGATGTGATTTCTTCGCATGGTTTTAAATTTCCAAAAATAGTTGGATCACCTGCAAGCAAGTTTCATAGCACATTGAGAAGAATGAATGAGGTGCTATAGAATTTTTAGTGGATGAAGGAGGTGTTATAGAATTTTTAGTGGATGAAGGAGGTGCTATAGAATTTATAGTGGATGAAGGAGGCGCTATAGAATTTTTAGTGGATGAAGGAGGCGCTGTAGAATTAAGTGAAACAGTACTATAAATAAAAAAGTGAATAGTTGTCGCATGAACTTTCCAGTTCTTAAGGGGAGTCGGTAGGGATATACCAATACAAGCTAAAACTGACCTTTTATGATGTACTTTTTCTCAGCATCTTAACAAGATATTGATTCAGTATTTTTCACAGAATATCATATTTACACTGTGATAACTGTTACTGATTATCTTAAGAAATTTTTTTTAAAAATTATGAACTGAGCAAAAATTTTGAGCAAAAATCTTTCACAATTCAAAAAGCATACCTGTTAAATCTAAAACACAGTATACAACTGAAATAATCTCAAATATCCACAAAAAAATTTCAAAGCGATATCGCAGGTAGTTTCTTAGAAAAAGGAACATCGAAAAAGGTCAATTTTAGCATTATTGTTGTATACCCTACGAACTCCCCTTAAACACTTAAATATATTAAGTTAAAGAGACACTAATAGCTTGAAAGTTGTATATGAAGATATGGAAGATTTTACAATCAATTTTATCTTAGCTCTAGTAAGACGCAAAATTGGCCCCAAAAATGTTCTAAAAAGGAGGGTCAATCACGGAACCGATATTAGAAAACCTAGATTTTGGCAACAATGGATCTAAATAGGGTTGGACAATTATATGTACCTAGTTGCTAACTTACTCAGTCGTTGCGAAAGAGTAGTTGTATAAGAATATATAAAGTATTAATAGTTTAAAGATATTAATAGCATTGATAGTTTCTAAAATGTAAATTACTTCGGCAACACTCAGAAGCATAATTTCCTAGCTATTATATATCTAATATACATTAATTAAATTATTGATTTGTCATGATAGGGGAAAACAATTTAAGATTTAACATTTAAAATTAAGATTTATAGGTTAAAACATGAATGCTAGCCCTAAGAAAGATTTTTTTTTCTCAGCCCTTTTTTTTCTCAGCCAATAGTATTTAAACTTTAAAAAAAAAAAAAAACCCCTCTTAATAAGACATTTTAATTGGGTATTTTTGGAATCACAATCAACCGAGGTCAGAAACTGTTCTGAAAGTACTTGTCCCGCAGTGGACTGATCGTTAAGACGCGGTTCCCAGCAGATCGCCGAAATCAAGCAACACTGGCTGCTGTCAGTGTGCGGGTGGATGACCACTTGGATTAGTCTGCGTAGGCACCGAGGGTGTCCGGCATTGGTCCTCGTTAATCTGTTCTACCGTAAAGTGCTCGACTTCGCATGCATGTCGTCGAGCTACCGTCTCCCCTCTGCAGAGGATCAAAATTGTGACGGCATGTCTTCAGATCATCCTCAGGGATGTTTCTCGGACTATCGCCAATAGCCCATTATGCAGCTCTAGTGTGACGTAAATGAACTACAGCAACAACTAAAAGTATTTTCTACTCCTAAAAATAATTTCGTTCTCATTTGAATTAAAAATAAAGTATCCCTCCATAATAAGAAATGGCATGGGCTAATGTTACATTTTGTTTGTTGCGCAAAAACTATAAGACTATGTTGATTTATAATATAATTCGAAAATCTTTGTAAAACCAGGAATGGCAACAACTGAAAGAGCGGGTAAGAAACAGCAACACATGCTGTGGTTTCGCGGTAATATTCTTGTTAGTGTTTGTGTATTATTCCTTAATAAATATTTTATTTGTTACACAAAGTAATTAATTACTATGTTATAACCACATTGGTGATCCAGACGTGATATGAACTCGCCTACCCTGAAAGTAACGCCTACTTCGATGGACAGTAAACCTTGTAGAGTTGATTTGCTATTTCTGACTGCGACATTGTTTTCCTCACGGTGTTGCTGCTTAGTTTCAGTCGCACACGACGGGAGCCTGCACACATTCGATTGCTAATAGCAACACAGCATAAAACAGCTCTAACCACCAGCGCTCAAAGCCCGGTAATCTTAATACAGCTCTCCCGGAAAACAGCAATAAATCTACTTTTGGTATCCGTTCCATCGAATTCTATCACAGATAAAATTCTGGTGGGGGAGTAATGAATTTCTAAGGTGCGTAGAAAAGTGAACAGGGATTACGATATAATAAAAAAAATCATAACATTTGATAATTAGTTCGAGAATTTTTTTGGAAAAAATACCTTACTGTCAGCTTTACTAACCGCAATAATAAAACTACAGAGCATGCTGAAAGAGCTATATTTGCTTATAAATTTATAACAGAATTTTTTTTCGAAATCCCAATTTGTTTGAAAATTATTGCACCTTTAAAATTCTTTTTTGTTAATTTTTTTTTTTACTTTTCTTTTTTAGTTACATTTTGTGCTTTGCTACTCAAAATCTATATAAATCGAAAAAAAGAAAGAATTAATGGGCTTACTGATACTGCATTTCTTAATTTTGTTTATCACGCCACTCAAAATATTTTCATTTCGTTGCTCCCAATAATAAACTGCTTTATCAGAAAAAGGGTGAAAAGAATTGTGGTCATACTGAACATTTCATTCCTTTCAAGATATAGCAGACTTCAGTTTCGTTATCAAGTTTTGTCGCTATCAACAAGAATCTGCATCGCGGGGAGTTAAGTTGAATACTAAAGTAGCAGATTCCTGGGTCATGTTTGATTAAATGACTCCAGTTATGTCTGTAAGAAAAAGAATGTGTCTGAAAAGAAAAATGATAAAAAACCTCAAACATTTATCAATCATCATTTTGATTATATTGATAGAAAGAAACCCTAAGGAAAAGAGGTTGCGTATTCAGAAGCTTTCATTATTAGTGAGTATACTTAAGAGCAAACAGGAAAATAAACTAAGACTAACAAAATTATTTATACTGGCTAAATTATTAGACGTAGTATAAGATTCTATGTAAAATCTTAATTATCAGGGGATACTATACAGCATTACTGTTTTTAGACTGCTGAAACCTGTTTATACTTATTTTTGTTCGTGTATCGATTTGTTGACATTGCAATACATTACGTTAAATATAAATAGAAACAGGAAGCATATAAAAAATCTCCCTAATAAAAACCCATTACACGTAGGGGAGAGTCGGGTAGCCCCGCCCAGCGGGTACCCCCGCCCACAGTCAATTTCATGTGTATAGAATACTTTTTCAAGTCAATGGGCCATCGGACATTAATTGTTGTATTAAAAAAAGATTATTTTCAAAGTTTAAAGTATTTATGCAGCTGTTAACATGGTAAACAATAGTTTTGAAAATATGTTGAATACAGTAGTCATGAAATTAAGAAAAATTGGTTGAATGTTTCGATTAAACTTCATTTTAATACTAAAAAAATAATTTTTTCTATACATACAGCATTAAAGTATGTAGTCTTAAGTTTAATTTGCACAAAGAAAGAAGT
>NC_092209.1:66709845-66722242 GCF_043381705.1 Parasteatoda tepidariorum
TTTTTTAATATTATTATCGTTACTAAAATGGTTTGAAGAAATTAATGCAATATAGAACACACAAAAATAGTTTTATTTATATACACAGAGATGCCAACTTGCTCCGGACAGCGAATAAAAATTTTCAAGTGGTAGTTATTAATTGTGATTCTTGGTTAAATAAATTCAATTTAGTAGATTTTTATCCACCGTTATTTCTAAACAGTTCGTAGGCTTATATGATTCACCACTCTTTTCAATTATGTCATGCTAAACCTCTTAAAAATACTCGCAAAATCTGTCTAATATTTGCAAATTTAGTTTGTAGTTATTTACCGTTTGGCCAGACGGGCAAGCCATGTAAAATTAGCGTGGCATTCAACGTGTTAATTGAAAATATCTCCGGTGTAAAATTGTTAGATCATAAGTCAAAGTCTCATTGCCGCCTGGCTAACAAAGTTACGTTACCGTTCTTATTTTTCTCTTATTTGTTTTTAAGGATGTAAACACTGACCAACTTCTTCGTTGTCAAGCTGTTTATCCCCGGTGATAAAATAAAATATTGATGATAGGGAATTTGCAACAAGGATAAATGGTTTCATAATCCATGAAATCACTCAGTTGTTGTGTACAGAAAGGACCACCCTGAATAAATTTTGATCTAATGTTCAGATCTTCACGTTCTAGGACTCAATCTTAATTTTCAAGGGATATTAAATATTCTAAGTAATTTGCGCAAATGATATTTTAGGTTACGAAACCGGACACAATAATCTGAACATAACCTTTTTTTTTAAACGGATTTCTGATCGTCAAAATATAGGGAGTAGCCGCAATCTGGGAAATATTATGGTCTTAATAGTTTGCTCAGGAGAGCGGTCCAAAAATGTGAGCTGCTCTTTTGCGTATTTCGTTATTTCTCGAATAAGGGAATTGAAAAATTTTTGCACACTATTTTAAAATTCGTCTATCCAATGACATTTCCATGCAAAAAAATAATTTTTAATAATCATTTATTATTTTTAGAATTCATTTATTAATAGTTGAAAAATTCTTTAATCGCAAGGTTCAAATTTTCATAGCATTTTACTGAATGTAGTTTTACATGACAAAATACAAAATCTGAACGCAATCGTTCAGATAGTTTCAGAGAAATCGAACTTTAGCGTAGTCGTATATTTGAAATTCGATTTCACAGGAACTATTCGACCGATTTCGTTCAAATTTTGCATGTAAAACTGTATTCTAAAATAATGTGCATAATTAATTAGTTAGAATCGAATAAAATTAATTAGCATATTTGATTAAGATTGAGTGAAGATCTGATTGTTAGATCAAAACTAATTCAGGTTGGTTGGTTTTTTTTCTTCTTCTCTTTACGCTCTGTACATAACTCAAAAATGCAAAATGCCAGGTTCAGGCAAGCCTTGATGTCAATTTTTATGTTTGCTTTATAGGTATCACTATAATTTTAAACATTATGATTTACATGCTTTTCAATAATGAAAGACATGTGATTGACGATAATTTAAAAGTGTGAATTGGAAGGAAAGAATGTTTTATTTGAAAAGTGGCTCAATTTTGGAATAATTTAGTTCCTTTGAGGCATTCCCATTTAAGGCGGTTATGGAAAATTTTCCATTTTAGGAAGAAAATAGTTGTTTGTTGCTTTTCTAGCGGTGGGTCTGGAGATTAGCATAATTGGCTAATAAATGCGCATTCTTTGGAATTTTCTACTTAGTTGACTATCTTAGAGAAATAATATATTCTTTATTAAGTAAATAAATTATTTATGAAACACAAATTTTACTTTAATGGTGTTATTTGGGTTATTATTGAAACAAACCCGATTATGGTGAATTAGAAAAATATCTGTGTAGAAAATAGTAGAAAAATATTTGTAAAGAAACATTAGTGTAGGGGATACTAGGAAATGGTCTCCTTTTAGTGTTAAAAGGATCAGTATAGAGAATACTGTGCACCTGTATTTAGCGGAACGAACTTTTACCTTAAAAAAATAACAGCGTTGAGAATACGGAGTAATGGCAAACACTTTTTTCTGCCTTATTATTATCCCGATTATTAAGATAAGCAGTAATTATTAATAATAATTAGTTTTCTATTCACTGTTGTTTTCTCCATTGCATCCTTTATCTGTCGTTGGAAAAAAGAAAAAGAAACAATAACTTATCGTAATTATTAAATAAATAAAGGAATATTTTAGTAACATATTATGAATTGCATTTAGCGGGTAAACTCTATTTTAAAGCCTAAATAAATTATTTTATAACCGACATTGAACAGCCAACTCATTTTTGATTTTAGTTCTCCGTTAAACTTTGTAGCCTTGTAATTTTGAACTTTATAAGACAAGGGGACTTCAGTAACAAGTATTAGGACTAACTAGCCTTTGTGCAGGACTTGTTGATGGAACTAACCCGTATTTGTGTTATATGGTTAGCCCGATGGTAAACAGATGGTAAAGGTATTCTAACCCATGCTCCGTCTGCCACTGATGATATTCTGCGTCCTATCTAAATCATTGCTGGACTTTGAACCTGGATCAACTCACCAGGAAGCGATCGCCCTACTCCCTGAGCGGCTGGGGCTCAACGAGTTTGGATTGCAAAATATGAAATTACCGCATCAAACAAGATTACTAAGAAACAATTTTCGCCTGAATTGAAGTCTAAATTCCTTTATAATAACTACTAAAGAATCGTTTGCAATAGCTTAAACTTGTACATAAATTCGAAAACACCATGCAAGACATAGTGCAATCCGACTTGATTTCTAAGTCACTTTCTTTACAAGTTGTTACAAATTTAAATTTATTCAATTGGGATGCTTATCTTCGTTAATGTGTTCCTGGTTGATCTGATTGTATACAAATCCTATGTAAACTATTTACCCCTCATAATGTATACAAATGCTGAAATGATTTACATTACAGATTGATAAGAAATCTTTTTTAACTTACCAATTGAGAGAGATATGACGGGCTTCTCTGGATTTGGATTGATATGAAGGTTATCTACGATTGATCGGATAGGGTTTACGGTGTTGGCAGCGATTTTTGATGCTCGCACATCCCAAGTACGCTTTGTTTTCATGATTTTAGGTCCAGGAAGGAGAAAACGTTAATCTGAAAAAGTATAGAACACTCACTAAGATACTCATTCTCACGTAGGTCAATAGAGTGATAAGATTAAAAGAAAAACGATAGGCCAATATTCAAATAGTCATGATTGGGCCTAATGTTGAACAGTTTCCCGAAATCTTCACTCAATGTGTTTTTTGACGGTTTTTAACACAGCATGCAAAATACTGCTTATGCATTTGAAAATGTGTAAGATATAATTAATATAATGTACATACATGTACTACTATGTAATTAATATAATGCATAACATGTACTACTTAATTGAAAGTCTCTATATATTATAAAAAGATAATTATCGTTTTACCTTTTTGTGCGTTCTTATTGGACAAAAAATAATATCATGTGATATGGTTATTATCGTTTGGATATTTTCCCTCTTGTGCGTTCTTATTGGACAAAAAAAATCATGTGATATGGTTATTATCGTTTGGATATTTTCCCTTTTGTGCGTTCTTATTGGATTTTAAAAAAAATCACGTGATATGGTTATTTATAAATAAAGAAAATCCTGATATCCTTGGGCTGCTATCAGTATAAAATTAGTAAAAGTTATAACGGCATTAATTAAGCAGAAATATTTGTTTATCAACTCATCTTAATATCACTTAATATTTGATTTTAATTATCCTACCTAATTTTTTAAGGTTTAAAACTAAGAACCTTAATATTTAAAGGTAATCGCATGATCTCGACTTATTATGCAACAGTGTGTGTAAAGATATTCACATTTTATAATAACTAGATTTTATAATTTTACAGTAAATGAGTTACATTTACTTTTTTGATAAAAAAGTGTATTCAGTCAACGCGCTCAATTAAAATGGTGAATGCGAAATAACTATATAAAAATCTCAAGTCTTAATAAGAATTAACTTTTCACACTATTGCTAAATAATCTCATAATATTGCTAATATTTGCAATCATCGCTAATATTTGACAGGCTTTATATTGACCAAAAATAAAATGAGAATTCAAAAAACAAACCAATGGAAGAAATTGTAATTGCAGCTGAGCAGAATGATTTGGTTTAAATTTTACCTAAATAGAATCTAATACTAATTCTTCAGAATCAGATCTAAGTTAATACAATAGATTAAAAAAATAATAATAATAAAGTGAAACTTTTTCTTCTTTTTCTTTTCATATCAGTCTTTACTTCAGAAATGTTGAATTAAAATATTTAATGTCGGTGGTGTTTGAGTTTTAGTGGCAAACGTACAACAATTTTTAACGGAAGAATCACATAAAATTTCAGTTTCGGTAAATATGTGAGTTAGAGAAAGTAATACCATTAAAGCATCTTCCTCTCATAAAGAAGTTGACTTTAGTTTATTATGGTTTTCATAAGACAGAATTCAAACATCAAAATATTAGAAGAATTTTTAAGCAGCCCCGGATAAAATGAAACGTTTAAATTATTATCAGTGGCAAGGCTTCATTGATTTCTAAATACCAATCTTAATAGCTAGCAAAATTTGAAAAAATATTAATAATAAATAAATTGAACTTCATCATCAGAATTTTTTAAGCTGTTTGTAAAGAAAAAAAATCTTCATTTACAAAAATTATACTTTTGAATTGTAAAAAATTTATTTTTAATCAGCAATGTTATCATTTTGAAAAAATTGTGTGTATAAAATTTGACGTTATAAGAAGCTCTAATAATAGGTTAGTTCATCTCTCCTAATAATTCCTCAATTTTTTTCTAGCTCTTTTTTTTAAATCTTATTTTGAAATTTAAGATAAAAGTAAATTTTAATGTTAGCAATTTGATTTAGTCTCAGTAGTTCAATTTGATTCTACTATTTAAATGGATGCCTATAAATTTCCTTAAATTAATTTTTTTGTCCTACATAAATTTAAATCAAAACGTCTGTAGATTGATACGTCTACAAGAAAAAGTAATTATCGAAATTTCAATTACATGAGTATTGACCGAGCAGTAATTCATTTGTCCATATTTTAAAGAAAAAGATTTTTTAAAGTAACGAAACAACAGTGGTGAAATTCATAAAAAACACAGATTTTGAGATTTTTTATTTTAATCTGTGTTTAAATCTTTGATTTTATAGTGATACGGTCATAACTTTTCAGCACTCCGATGTTTGGAAAGCTTACGTTTGCATCATGTTTTTTTTTTACTTCGTTTATTTATCAAAAAGAAAAGAAAGCGTCTTTTTTTTCTAGCAAGTCAACGTGATTCTCAGCAAATAAAAGGATAACCCTGAATTGTTGAACCATGACCTTGGCAAAGAAATGCACCCGATTCTAAAAACACGAACTACAAAAACTCAAAATTGGTTCTTTTTTCTAAAAACTAAATTTCAAAAATGGCAAAACTAAATGTGTCATTATATTTTTTATATGAATATTTAAAACGCAATCAATAGTTGCTAAACATAAACGTTCTGTAAACAAAACTAGAGATATCGTGTAAGTTTATTCCAAAACAAAACAAGTATGATAATTTTCCAATGTAAATAACCAAAGTACAGAACAGAATTATATAAATGCAGCAAACTTTTAAATTTGAATAGTGAACTATTTAAACATAATTCCTGGATCTAATTGATTGTCTTTTTAGCTATTTTACTCCATGACTATAGCTGAACAGCTGACTTATATTAGATTTGTTTCTATGAATGCTTAACTGCGTAAATTTTTATTTTTTATTTTCTAAAAGTCGTGGAACAGCTGACCCAATTGTGGGTTTACGACTTCTAATATTAAACTCCGTAGCCTTGTAATTTTGTATCCAATCCAGAAGACAAGGGAACTTCTGTATGAAGTTTGAGGGAAATTTGCCTGAGTGGAGAACTTTTTGATGGAACTAATGCGCATTTGAGTTACATAGAGAGGTAAAGCACGGAAATCTACCACGGTTAGCCTGACGGTAAGGTGACTCAAACTCATGATCAGTATACCTCTGAGGATATTTTAAGCCAGAACTGTGGTCGGTGCTAGCCATTGCTGGGAATCGAATTCGGTTCTTCTCATTGGAAGACGAGACGAACGCTCTACTGAGCAATCACGGCTCAACTATGTAAACTTTTTATTTTATTTTATAATCGTCGTTGAACAGCCGACCCAATTTTTGAGTTTACGACTACTAATGTTCAACTCCGTAGCCTTGTAATTGTGAACCCAATTGAGAAGATAAGGGAACTCCTGGATCAAGTATTGAGAGAAGTTTGCCTTCGTGGAGGACTTTCTGTTGGAACTAACCCGCATTTGCATTACATGGAGAGGGAGATCACGGGAACCTCCCACGGGTAGCCTGACGGCAAGGGGACTCTAACCCATGATCCGTCTACCACTGACGTCAGCACTGAGGTCGATGCAAGCCGGATGCGGAATTCGTATCGATCAGCCATCGCCGGGATCGAACCCCGATTCACCTCATTGGAAGGCGAACGCTCTATCCCTTGAGCCATTGCGGATAACTATGTAAACTTGTAATTTCGAGCGTAATCCGGAAGACCAGCGAATTCTTGAATCAAGTTTTGGAACAAACTCGCTTTAATGGCGTAAAAAGGCTTCGCCTCTTAGTCGAAACTTAACCCCATTTGCGTAGCAAGGAGAAAAACCACGAAAACATTTAGTGGTGGCATCGACTGCAAGGGATATTTTTACTGCTGAGGATATTTTTTGCGTCAGCAGCACGATTGTCTGTGCAAGCTAGGAGCAGTACACGACATCAAAAATTGTTGGGATTCGAACCTGGGCCATTGCATTGGGTGGCATTTCGTCTCTTCTTTAACTATAGTTTTTTGTTTTTGGTACTGTAGAGTTCTCTAGTCTTGTCTTGAAAATGACTTTTATGTGTAATATATACATCACTACAATACTATCGTAATGTAGTATATTTAGTTTGTCATTAAAATTTTATTTAAAACATCAAGACCAGCAGGGTCATCAATGTAATTACACAGTTGGTAACATTTTAGAATGATATACATTTTAGAAATATCAGCAACATTTTAGGTTTAGTAATAAATCCTATGTAAGAATATTCTTATTCCAATTCAAGTTCATTATAAGTTTGTCGATCCTCAGTGGCGGATGGAAGCTTGCCTGATAAGTAAACGCGGCTTGCGCGCAATGCTGACCACATTGTCACAAACATACCGTTAGTCAGAAATTTGTGGGGCTTTGATCTGCATGTCCAACCCTGACTTATATCAGGGCACTGCGCTAATGCTTTCTATTTATTGTCCAAATTGATACTAAATTTAGATCTAAATAAATAATTTTGAAGGAAAAAAATTAAAATTCGCAAAATGGTGCCAAATGATGTTATTTGTAACTATTTGAGAGTTTTTAATAACGAACGAATTCATTAATTATAGCGAACAATTGGTTTATCAAAACACGTTGTTACTGGTACAGCTTATTTCACTTGCTTAAAAGACCTTAGACATTAAAACGCTTAAATAAATTCTGGCCGTAGTTATTTTAGTGTTTGCTTTTTAAAATTTTTCTCAGAAGTTTGAAAATATCACAAGTTTGAAAATATCACAGACACTATATCATGGCATATCGCTCATTTGGTGAAACAATGACGTAACTGCAAAATCAAGTTACGCCATTGTTTCACCAAATGTGCGATATTGAATTATAGAAGATAGGTATTATTAATTATTGCTCATTTGGTGAAACAATGACGTAACTGCAAAATCAAGTTACGCCATTGTTTCACCAAATGAGCGATATTGAATTATAAAAGATAGGTCCTATTAATTATCGCTCATTTGGTGAAACAATGACGTAACTGCAAAATCAAGTTACGCCATTGTTTCACCAAATAAGCGATATTAAATTATAAAAGGTAGGTCTTATTAATTATCGCTCATTTGGTGAAACAATGACGTAACTTGATTTCGCAGTTACGTCATTTGGTGTTTCACCAAATGAGCGATATGTTACGACTTAAAAGTTTTTAATAATGAAGAAACTAATTAACTTCCAGTGACTCGAGTTTTCAATAAGGGCAGAAAATTAGATTTTTAGTAAGTAGTAAGAGTTATCTAACTTATAAGAAACTAAACTCATAATTACGATAAAATGCTTTTTTAAAAAATTCAATTAATTTAACTTGATTAACCTTTTTTATGTTCAATTATAACATAAAAATGATAAAATTTAGTTCATAGCATTTTTAGCATATTAAACATAGATTATTTTTTATAGTGCACTTCTACACCTCTTGTTAGAAAGCAAAATCCACTAGACTCAAAATAATAAGATATTTACATGTCATAGAACTTTTCAAATGGTTACTGCAGTCAAATTTCTTATTTTTTTTAAAATAATTTTTCATTGAAATAAAGTTTTCATTGTTCCCTAGGGTAAATCTATTCCTATTATTATGTAGGCAATTGCTTTGTAAAGGTATAGAGACAATTTCTTTTTTTAACCTTTTGACGCAGATTTTCCATCGGTGTTCCTTTTGTATAATTTTTTCTGACGTTCTATTTACAAGCAAAAACATATCTCAGTATATTTTAAATATAAAAGAGAGTCTAATAGTTACTAACAAAATCTGCTAAGTTATCGGAATTATATTTGTACTAAAATATAAAATTCAAAAAAAAAATTAATAATGATAACAATAATTCGAATTTTTTTTCAATCATGTTCCAAAATTTATAAGCAACTGATTTTGTAGATTAAAGAAATTTCAAGAATGAATAACTTTTTCTCTTGAATCTAAATAACTGCAAATGAGTACAAATTTTAAAAATTATTGTTTGGAAGTGGGCAGTGTTTGGAATATTTTACTTTTAACGCGGAAAAGGAAACCGGTGTTTGATGCTGTATATCATAATTATAAATTATTAAAATGCTAAATATGATTTTTTTTACTCATTTTGTCCTAAATTAAAACAAAAAAAAAAGTGTGGAAAATATCCATAGTAAAAATTTTGCGTCAAAGGGTGAAAAAAATATTGTTTAAATGATAAAAATTTTACCAAATGCTGTCCAATATATTGGACGCTGGGCCTCAAGAAATTAATGAAAAAAGATTTGTTTATTGAAAAACACTGTTATTTAGCAAGGCTTATTTCTTTTAATTATATGACCTTTAGTATTAAGAGGGTTATATAATTTTCTAAATTTTAAATCTCAAAACCTTTCGAAATCGGCGGCTGTAGTACTTACTATCAACTCAATTATTTCACGCGATAAAGATAAACGTTAGTACTGGTCAACGATTAAGGTTTACTTTCAATCAATTAGCATATTTTGTAACCCTTCCTTTTTTTTCTAGCTAAATTTTAAATAGACAAAATGAGGTATTTGGTTTTTTTCCCGATCTAATTTTTAAACTTTAATTAAACTTTTTGCAGCTTTTTCGATGTATGCAGTAAATTATAAAGCGGATGATATTTTAATTTATGAAAGCAAACACAGATATGTACTTTCTCTAAGAAAACATGTCTTTTTTTTTAAATATGTATTCGAATTTTTGACCTCAAAATATCGCTAGTTAGTATGATCTTAACAGTTTAGTCAAGAGAGCAATTGAAATTTTGAACACATTAATGCAAATTAAACTAAATGAGTATTGCACTTGCCAGAACTAGCATTTATTTATTTATTTTATCTTAGATATCGAATAAATACGTTTCAAAATGAAAATCGCAAATAATGAAGAAAGTGTTGCATTTTCTTATACATTTAATTATGCCTATTTCTAACATCGATATTTTGATTGGTTATTGTTTGAATGGCGTAAAAGGATTACAATTCTACATAAAATGTGATTTATTCATATATTGTCACTTTTATTGGCTTCAAACGGGAAGAAAACATTACAAAGCCTGGATTACACCGCCATCTTGAAGTCTCATTATGTTGTACTTTAATTTTATAAGTGATTTAAATAATTTTGTTTTTAATGGAATTGAAAAATTGACTTTTGAAATTTTCGTATAGACTTTTAAAGTTCGGATGACTCTTCTCAAAATTTTATTCTGCATTTAAAATATGTTATACAAAGAAAATAAACTAATGAACATAATTACTCAACACAAATCCTTACTCACCATTAGTACTGAAACACTGCATAAACTAATATGTTTTTCGGTATGTAAGGGAAGATGGTACATCATTAGAAAGCAGTTTTTATACATCTTATTTATACTGTTCTGCATTTGTTTAATATATGTAAACTGGACGGGTACATAACTATTAAAATTTGTTTAGTTTTTGATGAATTTATTTTCAGACGAGTACGGAATTTTTACCAGTTGGTTTTAGCATGGGGCTTTTATATTTGTTGCTTATATTCTCTTTTTGAAAGAAAAACCAACGCACTTCTGAGTTTTTTTATATTTAACTGCCTATGTATAAAAAAAAGATTAGATATTTTCGGAGAAATTCGAGAACATATGCTAAGATTTTAGAACATATTTGTTCTCAAAAAATTTGGAAGTTTTTAAATTTAAAAGTTTTATTGAAACTCGTGGACTGTCCTCAATATTTTAGAACGTCTGGCCAGTTTAATCCAGATGTGTGTTGGCAAACTCTGCCCCGAGATTACATTGAACTTGATGATAGAATACGTAAAACTGATAAATTTTCTTGCATACTACTAAAATGTAGTTTTCAAATTTAATTTTTAAAACTCTTATATTTAATAAGAAAATTTTGGAATTGATAAAAAAAACCTTATTTCTTATCTCGTAGAATTTCAATTGATTCATTTATACCAAAGATAAATTTTAATTTGCAAACGTGATAATATAGAAAGTAAAAACATCATACCTTTTTATAGACGACGTGGTTGTGGACCGTATGAAATAGTAAATTATGTGTAATCAAAATATTTTTTTTTAACCAACGGAAAAAAGTCACTTGGTGCACGTGTAAAATTAATCTTGAAAATGAAATGTATTCAGTTATTGCAATTGCGTTACAAAAAACGCACTAAAGACCTCTGATCGTCTAGAAATTTTATATTCAACTGATGAAAAACCTTTTTTAAAGAGCTTGTTATTTTCATCGTATCAAATATGACGTCACTTTATCAAACTTTTCATCAGCCTAATCTCGAAAGGGACATTCTTTGAGGCAAGCAACATCTCTTAGGAAATGCTCAAGAACTACGCATACTACTTCAGCACGCGTCATAATTATTTTACAATAACGTATCATTAAAAATTTCAGTGATTTACGTACGGGTCCCTTAAGAAGTCACTAAAAAGCAACCTGTTGGCGTTACTTTTTCTTTAAAAAAAAAAGATGATTGAAAACAGGTTTAACGAAATTGGTGATTTTTTTACTAAAAATAAAAATGGCAGGCAGAAAAGTTCGGAGTAGTTATCCCTTCCCCCACTTGGGGTTTATTTGCTTGATAAACAAATATTTCAGTGTTAGGCAGATAAATAAATACAGTGAAACCCCGATTTTACGTTTTCTGTCGGACTAGCGATAAAAAACGCTCGAAGCGGAATAACGTAAAATCGGGGTTAAGAAAAATCTATGCATATTTTTTAAAAATTGACGCCTACCAGTTAAATTAATGGAAAAAATGAGTAATCTTTACTTGCTTTTCGTTTTTAGCTACAATTTCGTATACAGCTCGTTCAATACTAACAATATTTTCCAAATTTGCTTCTTGATTTACATTTGCAAGTAAAAATTGTTCTAGAGTTTTTATGCTTTGTATCGCTTGATTAGCTGTTGGCACGTCTTCTGTTATTTCATCTTCATCGTCATCAGCTCTATCGTCGGAATCAGGCATTAAATCACTTATGGAAGGGATTTCTGAATTAATGATGTCTGTGTCACAGTAGGTGTATGCATCATCGACTTCCAGAAGATCCTCAACTTCAGACACGCTACCTTCTTCTTCTTCCAAAACAACAGCGCTCTCCTCCTCCGATATTGAAAATCCTGCTTTAATGAATCCATTGATAATGCGCACTTTCGGTCGACACTGTCCCAAGCTGAAGATATCAAATAAAGAGCCTCAAGAACATAAATTTTTGCCTTAGAAGCATCCTGAAAGTCACCAGAATCAAGAAACATTAGAGATTTTCTAACCAGTTGCTTCCGGTAACTGTCTTTAAATGATCGTATAGTTCCTAAATCCAGTGGTTGAAGTTTGCTCGTACAGTTAACTGGAAAAAACTCTATTCGCACGTTTTTCAATTTAAGGTTTAAATGAGCAGTGCATTGGTCTAGGAATAAAATTATGTTGCGCTTTTGAAAACTCATTTTCTTATCCAGTTTTCGAAGAAAATTTT
>NC_092209.1:66723133-66806903 GCF_043381705.1 Parasteatoda tepidariorum
ATCTAAATTGAAATATTTATGCAGTGAATTTAAAACAACCTCAAAATAAGCTTAGGTATAAATAAAATGACTTCATATACCTCAATAAATATCTCACTCTTTTTAGTTGAAATAAGGTAAAAAATTTTACACCTCAAAAATACCTCTTTTGTTACAAATGTAAGAAAATAAACCTGGTATACCTTAAAAATCACCTTATCAGTCTGGATGATTTGAAGTGAATTTTAAACAACCTCAAAACAAGCTGAAGTATATATAAATCAACCTCGTACACCTTAATTACAACCTTTACGAGGTATAATTTTTATTTCTGTTTTCTCTGCAACCTTAAATATACCTCAAATATACCTCAAAACAACCTTAATACCTCAAAAATACCTCAAATCAACCTTAAATATACCTTAAATTTTCATAAGGGGTAACTCTCTTTAAATGATCGTATAGTTCCTAAATCCAGTGGTTGAAGTTTGCTCGTACAGTTAGCTGGAAAAAATCTATTCGCACGTTTTTCAATTTAAGATTTAAATGAGCAGTGCATTGGTCTAGGAATAAAATTATGTTGCGCTTTTGAAAACTCATTTTCTTATCCAGTTTTCGAAGAAATTTTTTAAATAATGCTTGCGTCATCCATGCTTTTTTGTTTGAATCGTAATCGGTAGGAAAACTTTTGATATGTTTGAAACACCGTGGTTTCTCTGCTCTACCGATCACAAGAGACGTTAACTTTCGGCTTCCATCGGCATTTGCACAGAGCAAAACAGTCAAGCGCATTTTTGAAAGCTTTCCTCCATGGCAATTTTCACCTTTAATTGTCAATGTCTTAATTGGCAATAGGTTGAAAAACAATCCCGTTTCGTCATTAAATATGTCACTTGGATTATAGCCCTTTAATAAATTTGACAGAGTTTCTTCTTTCCACTGTTGCACAGTTGTCATATCCACACTATCGGATTCGCAACAGATAGATTTGAAGCATAAACTGTTCCTTTTTTTTTAAATCGATCGATCCAGCCATTTGATGCACTGAAGCCTTGGAGTTTAAGCCTTTCAGCAATTTCAAGAGCCTTTTCTCTCAAGATGGATCTATTTATAGGAATCTTTGCTGCTCTGTCTTCCTTGAACCAGTTCATTAAAATTTCTTCTAACTCATCATACGGAGATGTTTTTAAGGTTTTTCTCTTCTTTGCAATTTTTCCGAGTTTTTCAGCGTTTAGTTCTACTGAAGCTTCTTGCTTTAAAATCATTTGCAAAGTTGAATAAGCAATACCCAAAGATTTAGCAAGATCAACTTTAGTGCCATGAAATTCTTTTGCTTTTTCGACGATTTCAGCCTTTTCGGCCAGAGAAAAGCATTTTCGTTTCAACATCTACTTTCGAGGAAAGAACACGATGACTGGGGTTTCGAAAATGAGAAAAAATGTTATAGCTGTCAAACTCAAACAAAACCGACATTTGGTATGCTAGCACGGAAAAATGAGTAAAACTATTTTGAATAGAAAAATTTTTTTTTTTGATCTGTTTGTAGAAAAAAGCATCAAGCGGGATTTTCATAAAAGGGGTAACGCAAAATCCGGGATTTTTTAACATTATCGGTATAGGCAATTTTCACGGATCAGCAGAAAATGACGTAAGAAGCGGGATAACGTACGAAACGGACAACGTAAAATCGGGGTTCCACTGTAATTCAATAGACTTGTCTCGAATTTTAATAAAGAAGTCATATTCAAAACGATTTAAATTGTTTTAAATATATATGTGCCCTGTGAACTGAATGCGCAGTCAAAACTAGTAATAATGTTATTTCTATAATCCTTATGAACTTTCTCTTCGGTAATTGTTGTATATTTTGTTTGAACCAATCATTTGTAGGTGTGTTTAAAAAATACTAACTCCAATAGTCAAGAAGAAAAATTATATAAAAAACATAAATCTAGAGTCGTTTTAAAAAAAAAGTATGTAAGTCACCATAGCCATTAAAAGACAACGGCTACAGGTGCTTGGCCTTAGTTGGGTGGTGTGTAAGTCAATATAGTTTGATGCCCACTGGGAATAACTACTTTAATTTCTCCTACAAATATAATCAAATTGATAAGTCTAATTGAATCCAATCAAACATAATCAAATTACATCGCGCTAGATGCAAGTAATATGGCTATGTTTCATTGATTCAATTATAAGCGAATGTCATTGATTTGAATAGGGTAGTGTGAAGCTTCAAGTCTGCAGTAGGCGGCAATCAAAGATGTTAAAACAGAATACTCAGCAACATTGCACAAAATTGTTTGTGGTGTGTTGGTATTCGGAAATAATATGTGAACTGGCCTCTAACATTCAACGCGATGCAGGAAGTAACAGATCAAGTCAGGGGTCAATACTTTCATTTTCTGAGTAACGAAAAAGTTGTATACTAACATTCCTAGTTTACTAAAGCCCCCAGGACCTCCCATGGGTACACTGATTGGCAGAAGTGCATTAAGCTAACCGGGGGTTATATCTAAATGATATACCCTCTGTATGCTTACCGAACGGAATAATGTTTTTAATAGAGCGGAAACACAAAGAATTAAAAAGTAATTAAACTCATGAAAAATCTTTTCAATAAAAAATAATATTGTATAAGACACGGATAACAAATGAAAAGGTCATCATAGCAACCAAAATATTTAAGGCGTTCTATGATTGCCAATATAACTTTCCAAAAGACTGACAGAGGTGACAAAAGCGATAAAAAATGTTTCATATATTATTGTCTCCCTCGGATTTTGAAGGAGAAAATACAAGTAATTGTGTCTATAAAACTGCTCCACTGTTCAACACTATAACCTTGCTATCATCTCCTCAGCAAGGAAAACCTTTTATTTCTTTTCATCTCTGAAAAAAATACAAGCCTGTATATCTTAAACAATTTTACTGCGCATCATTGATTTCTTGATGAAAATGTATGATCATAGGAAACACTTCCCGTGTTATGATCACCAGCAAAATACGATACACTAGCAAAACAATTTTATTGCTCAGTATCAGAGTATTAATGAAAACATTATCGTAGGACGTATCGTTCAACTGCTCAGTATCACAGCCATATAAACATAACATTAAAAGGAACAGGCGACTTAGATTTTGTTCTGGCGTACTACGAAAACTGTAACATTGTGCACGTAAGACTATCTCCTTGTACAGTATCAATGTTTTCTAGTAAAATACAATTATAAATTTCAAGAAACATTCTGCGTTTACCTTACCTTGCTGTAAACACAATATTAAAAAGAACAAATGAGTTTCATTATAGCTTTACCCCTGAGCTATCATGCCCCAGGAAAAAAATAGGGAAATGTGTCGATAAAGCTGTTTTACAGCAACAGCATTGATGTCTTGTTATAAACACAACATGAAGGGGAACAAATGACATACTTTCACCCTTATGCTGTTACGACTCTAGAGAAAGTGGAATACTGCGTCTGTAAAACTGTTTTACTGTACAACATTAAAGAGAACACGTGACATATTTAACTTTCATCCTTGTGCTGTTACGACTCTAGGGAAAGTGGAATACTGTGTCTGTAAAACTTTCTTACTGCACATCATTGTTGTAAACACGACATTAAAGGGAACACGTGACATATTTTACTTGCACCCTATTGCTGTTACGACTCTAGAGAAAGTGGAATACTGTGTCTGTAAAACTGTTTTACTGTACAGCATTGCTGCCTTGTTGTAAACACAACATTAAGGAGAACACGTGACATATTTTACTTTCATCCTTGTGCTGTTACGACTGTAGGGAAAGTGGAATACTGTGTCTGTAAAACTGTTTCACTGCACAGCATTGCTGCCTTGTTGTAAACACAATATTAAAGGGAACACATGACATTTTACCTTCATTCTTGTGCTGTTACGACTCTAGGGAAAGTGGAATACTGTGTCTGTAAAACTGTTTTACTGCACAGCATTGTTGTAAACACGACATTAAAGGGAACGCGTGACATATTTTACTTGCACCCTATTGCTGTTACGACTCTGGGAAAGTGGAATACTGTCTGTAAAACTGTTTTACTGCACAACATTGCTGCCTTGTTGTAAACAAAAGAGAACTATTTTATTCTAGCGTTCTAACACTGTGCACGTAAAACTACTTCACTACACAACATTAATGCCTTATTGTAAAATAGTACAACCTCAAATTTTAAGAAACGTCTTAATTTGAGCCACTAAAGACTATAAATTTCTATAAAAAAACTCCAATTTTGCATGAAGCACATGACTTTCAAGGTGGAACTATTTATTTCTGTAATATTTTGATTAAATATGAATCCGATTTTTTTTCAAAGGAAATACGAGTGATCCAATATCTTTCTTGAAAGATACCAAGATTTAAATAATGACATGTCTTTTTCACAAAATAAGTTTTTATTGACAGAAAAAAAAAGAAGAGATTTTTGATTTATACATGATAATATATATGAAAAATTCCGATTTTTTTTTCCAACTTGAATAACATTTTTGTACGAATAAAACTCAATAATATAAATGAAAATACATAAATAACACATGAAAATGCATTTATGAAGCACAAGTAAACTAAATTCGTTTTGAAGTCAACAAGCACAACAACAGAATTATCTGACGAACCAACTGCTACTTTGGTAGACTGACTTAATCTTATAAAATCCGGGGAATATCCTGTCTCAATTTAGAGTATTAAAGTAAAAATACACACAGACTTTCAAAAAAGCTCCCAATTTTAACATGGATGTAGAAAAAAAAAATACGAGTATACATTAAATTTTGCTATCGTCAATTTTGAAAAATGTATGAGTATAAAATGTAGAAGTATTTATATTTCTTTTATCATCACTTATAAATGACTTATGATGAAATCCTTTTATCATCATTTCAAAATAAAGTACCCTTTGATTGGTTGATACTCTCGCAACTGTTTTTATATACTTTATTTTATATTGTTTACGTATTACTTCATTATTTACAAAATCGGAGTTCCGCTGAAAGAAGTTCGACTATTTACGGTTCCATAGTCAAAAAAAAATTTGGGAATCACACTTATCTACACAAATGACTTGAAAACTGGAGGTTCTGATATTATATTTATTGATATGCAAACACTCCAAGATGCACTTTGAATTTGAAATGGTAACCACCAACAGGTGAGGAAGTATGAAGAATTAAAACCAATTTAGACACTGACAACGTTGTCCAAGGGCCGTCAGTAAATGATGTCACACTTGGAAAGAATTCCTTATTTAAAATAAACAGATAAAATACTATTATTATGCCTCGAAATGTCAATAAGAACGTACTTAAAGAATAAAAACAAAACTTGAAATGTAATTTATAATGTTTTTAATTTGCTAGCATATGATTTTATAATATAGCGTGTCACGAGACAAAAGTTGTAAATGATTTGGCGAAGTGTGACATGTTTTGACGATTGTGAGATTAAAAATATTGAACAAAATGTGTGGCATCATTTATCGGCGGCCCCCAACAGGGATCAAAATGTCATTTTTACCAGTCATTGAAATTAGAGTTTCTTAATAATAATAAAAGAACAGGCGATAGGTCATGGCAGAGTTTGTTGTTTCTTATCAAGGCACAATTAAACTTTCCTTTAGATTAATAAACTGATGACGGCGTAAGTTAGATGTTTCATTGAATGTCTCATGGCACAATGAAACTTTCCTTTAGATGAATAAACTGATGACAACGTAAGTTAGATGTTTCATTGACTGTCTCATGGCACAATGAAACTTTCCTTCAGATGAATAAACTTATGACGACGTAAGTTAGATGTTTCATTGAATGTCTCATGGCACAATGAAACTTTCATTTAGATGAATAAACTGATGACGACGTAAGTTAGATGTTTCATTGAATGTCTCATGGCACAATTAAACTTTCCTTTAGATGAATTAATTTATGACGACGTAAGTTAGATGTATGATTGAATGTCTCATGACAGACATCACATTTGTAAGGTTTCTCTCCAGTATGTATTCTATAATGTATCTTCAGGTTGCCTTTCTGGTTGAAGGATTTTTGACATATTCCACAGATGTGTTGTCGTTCTTTAGTATGCATGTTCACGTGATTTTTCAAGGTTCCTTTATGTGGTGTGGAAAAAGTACAGAACAAGCAAAAATAAAAATCTCCTTCTTTATAGTAATCACTAAAGGTTCCTACAAAGATATTTGAATGAATAACAAACATTTTCAACATTGAACATATCCTAAAAATTTTAAATAAAATAGAAAAATTATTTTGATAGCCGTTTGCTATTTAAACATTATTTCATTTCTTAGTGGCCATATGTAATGGTAAAGTTCGAATTTCAAATATTCGAGGCTTTAAATATCTTGTGATAACATCAACAGTATTTTTAAAACAATAAATTATCACGACAAAAAAACAATTTTGAGCATAAAAGTCAGTGTATTAAATATATTCTTTAAAAAATAATGAGCAAACTGTGAAAAAAGGTGTCAGATGATAAAACAAATCAATACAATACAGCAGCATAACACAGGTTAAAAATCAATTAGTTACGCAATTTAAGCATCACAAAATAAAGAATGTGCACAGTTTGAAGTAAATGAAATAATTCATGTGTTAGGAAAATACATATAAAATCAAAATATACAAGTTAAGAAGTACAAAGTGCTAATTTTCAAACATATACCTAATAATAACATAATACCACATTAGTATAAAGACACTTAGTTTTCCGTATCCTGACTCAACTTACGAATCTGTAGTCTGTTAGAGGAAACAAATTTCTTTTGTAGCACATGTTGCATTTACGAAGTCCCTCCTTAGAATGTACCATGTTAAGTCGCATCGGTTGTAGTTCATTTACGTCACACTAGATAAGTCTCATCGGATTACCTTACACACTTTGAATGCACACTACTGTATAAAGAGTGTGCACTATTTGAAAAACAATCTAAAGCATTATTTAAAATAATTCACTAGTTCAGCAAATTTATAAAATCAAAATATATTTAGAGTTAAGTAGTGCTTTAATTTTCTAACTTATAATGCTAATACAATACCATATTAGTATAAATGGAACCAATTTTTCTTAGCTTGATTCAACCGATGAAACTGCAGTGTACTATTAGAAATATATGTCTTTTCACAGATTTATAACGTCACTCTTTGTGTATATCTTGGTGTGCGTAGCGATTTCCCTATCGCTACAGATAATCCAAATTATACTATTGGATTTTATGCTGATGATACGGCGATAGTCGCCAGACCCATCAATCTAAATCAAGCGGCAAAAAAAAAAAAAGCTAAATGAACCCATGCCTGCAATAGAAGATTGATGCTCTAAAAATAAAATAGCCATAAATACCGACAAATCAAAGCTGATGATAAGAAGAAAAAAGAATAGCAAACAAAGTCACTCTATTTTCTGCAGATTATCTAGGCTTATCCCTAAGCAACAAGTTTTGCTGGAATGATCACATTACTACTAAAGCTCAAGCCGCTTTTGCTAGTCTAAGACTGATCCTGAACGCAAAATCGAAACTTCCTCTAAACCTAAAAAGACATTTATACATAAGTTGCATAAGACCAATTATTACTTATGCTAGTCCAGCCTGCAATTGCCTGACAAATACTGAAATTAAGAAACTAGAGACTCTCCAAAATAAATTTTTACGTAGGATAACAGGTGCTCCCTGGCACATCTCGATCAAATATATCAGAAGAGACCTAAAAATACACACAATTAGTGGATTCACCAACCAACTAAATGCAAGCTTTTTACAACAATGCCAGAAGTACTGCAAACCTCAATTTATATCAGATAAGGAACTTATCCAAGACACTAGACATTGCTGCCCTATCGTTAATTTCCTACTCTCAGATGGGATAATGTCAGGTACAACAGATAGCCCACCCCTCTTTTACTCACTTGAATATTCCGAAGAAGACGAAAGGAACAAAGGTGATTCTCGGCTCGGGAGTATACCACCCCTAGATATTTACCTAATTGTTCTCTCTCAGATAATTAAAATGTTTTTGAACTTCAACACTCATTATTTGATATTAAGATTTTCTAGATATTTTCTCATTTTATATCTTCACTCACGATTCATTACATGAGCTGTGCACCACAGCAAGCTATTCCAGCCACCAACTTTTCTCCAAATACCTATGCTATTTAGTCACAGTTGTCCTAGGGCAAATTACAGATTTAGAAGTATGGTGCCCGCTACCACGACCAGGTACTTTGCCAATAACCAGATCAAGTCAAATCTTGGTGTGGTTGATTCAGATTACTTTTAGTCTTAAATGACTTTTTGAACACTTCACATGTGAATTCTCGTTCCTTGTTGTGCACGTTCATGTGATATTTTAAAGTACATTTGTTTAGAGCAGAATATGGACAAAGGGTACAAAAATGCAAACCTCTCTCTTTTTCAGGATTGGCTGACGTATCTGAAACAGAAAGAAATCTGTAAGTAATCTGTTTTAATTTACAAATATTGAGAAAAGTGAGTTATAATAAAATATTAACAAAATTATCCATAAAATTGAAACAAAAGCTGTAACATTAAGCAAAAAGAAATCTCATCTGTTTGAAAAGAATGATCATACTTTTATTAGAATATAAACCAAATTTTTTTTAATTTTTTAGTGATAATGAATTGAAAAAAAAAAGACAGTGATAGTTCAATTAAATTTCAGGATTGCGAAAATATATAAACGTACATCATATTTTCAGAGAAATGCAGAAAAAAGTGTCAACTATAATGCCTTAATGATTCGAATTTATGAATGCAAGATGCTTTCATAAATTCCATCTTATGACCATTTTTAATATCTATTTTTAGATTCCCAATCGAATATGTATACATATTAAGAGTTAAAAACTTATATTTAACTAAGGAAGAAATTAAATGCTATTGACATCAGTCAATTTACTAGAGAGAAATGTTGGTTAAAAGCAAAAACAAGCTTATTGTTTTAAGTAACTTGTAAGTGCTGAAACAATACTCTTTCAAATCCTCTCTGCTTCTGGCAATCAAACAGATTTTATGTTTTAACTCCCACTTTCCTCACTAGTGATTTGTGTGAATTTGATGGCGTTTTTGCTTTCTTTATTTTGATCCTCAAATTGTATGCTTTTTTTTAAAATTAATTTTTGGCTAGGATTTTAAATATACACATTAAAGACAGTGATTATGGAACCTACATTAGTTTAAGCTTTATTTTGGGTAATCCTATGAAGCACTCAAAAATAAGTCATCACATTAAAAAAATAAATATTCAATGCATGATACACCATGATAAAAAATGCACAATAAAATGTAGAAAAAGTGGAGAACGCACAAATAAAATAGTGAAGAATCCAAATCAAGTTCCAATTCAAAAGTCAGCAGGTAGAAAAAAAAATATAGAAAAAGTTAAATAAAATCCAGAAGAAGAAAAAAAAATGACACAGAAAATATTCACATTAACCAATAGAGGATCAACATCAATTTAAAATCTGGAAAACATCTATTAACTAGAAAGCAATTAATATCATTAAAAGAAAAGTTAACAATTACCCTCAGAAGTAGTCTAAAATTTATTTGATGACAAAAGTTAGAAAAAACAAACTTTGAAAGCGATTTAAATTTATAAGAGAGATGCATAAGAATAAGTTAACTGAATAATAAAAAGCAATGATCTCAATCATTACATAAATAACTAAATATCACAATTAAAATTAATACTGTGTTTATTTATCATGATCATTTACATTATTTCTAGACAAGGGAAGTCCTGGATCAGTACCCCAGAGGTATTGACATGTTATGGAACTTGGAGGACTTTGTCACCCCGACAGATTTAACGTGCACAAGTCACCATTTTATACACGGGGATTCTTCGGCCATCTGAATTCAAATTTTCGTTCTTTTGAACATGAGTCCAACGTCCTACCAATTAGGCTATCCCGATCTAGGTAAGAACTTTTGAAGTTGTTAATACCTTCAGGTATTTAGGTTTCGGAAAAAAAACCCACAATGAATGACATGAAATCATAGAGTCAAAAGAGAATCACTGCCATTTTATTAGAAACAAGGCAGGAAAATTTGAAGTTGTTAATACTTTCAGGTATTCAGGTTCAGAGAAAATAAACACAGTAAATGACATGATGCCAGAGAATCGAAATAGAATCGCAGACGTTTTATTTTTATTGTATAACTGTCGTTGATCAGAAGACCCAGTTTTATGGGTTTACAAGTACTAATGTTCAACTCCGTAGCCTTGTAATTTTGAACCCAATCCAGAAAACAAGGGAACTCCTGGATCGAGTATTGGGAAAAATTTGCCTTTGTGCAGGACATTTTGATGGAGCAAACCCGCATTGGCGTTACATGAAGAGGAAGACCGCGAGCACCTCCCAGGGTTAGCCTCACGACAAGGGGACTCTAACCCATGATCCAGCTACCACTGAGGATATTTCACGTCAGCACTGTGGTCCCCAGTTCGCCGCATTGGAAGGCGAACACTCTATTCCTGGAGCCATTGCGGCTCAGCCGTTTTATTTGAAACAAGGCAGGAAAATTTGAAGTTGTTAATACCTTCAGGTATTTAGGTTCCGAAAAAAAAACCCATAATGAATGACATGACGACAGAGAGTTGAAAGAGAATCACAGCCCTTTTATTTAAAAAACAAGGCAGGAGAATTTGCAGTTGTCAATAACATTTATATATTAGTATATAACAATAATGTATTTCGGATCCGAAATCAACACAATGAATGACATGAAATAGAATCACAGCTACTAACAGATGTTTCTTTAGCCTACAAAAATATTTGAAATCTAATTTCATCAGCAGAAAATCCAATTGAATCCTTTACAAAACTTTGATCAGATTCATCCTTACATATATTTCTACGACATGGACAACGAGGGGGAAAGATATAGGGATGCCTGCTAGATTTGAAAGAAAAATATTGAGAAGAATTTTTGGAGAAATGAAGTGTGGCAATTATTGAGAAGAACAAATTCGGAAATGTTAAATCATTTAACAGCCAGGCATCATTAAATTTATTAATTTACAAAGGTATAATTTGGCAAGATACCTAACAAAATAGGACAGTCAAATCATTAAGAAAATCTCCTTGGTCAAGGCATCTGGTATCCAAAAAAGAGGAAGTCTAACGTGAAAACCTTAGCCAAGAACAGGAATGTATAAAATGGAATTCTGAGGAAAGTCAAGGGCCACCATGCTAGTGAAAAAAAATGTAAGAAATTTGTAAAAAATCTTTTATAAATCTAGTGCTTCAAATAAATTAGAAATGTTGTTTAGTATAAACTGAATTGTATAATGCCAAATTTAAAGTAATAAAATGAATGATATACGGCACTAAGGATTATTAATTTATTTAGCCAATATTAGTTTTATAAATATATAATTTGCAGCATAAAAACCTTTCCTCTTTATTTAACTTACAATTTTAGAAAATGAACAAATGTATTGAGAAGTAGACAGAACAAATGTGTTAGTAAGTGAAAGTAAATATTTTCTCGAAACATAAGTTACTGTATGTCAATCAAAACCATAACAGAAGTTATTTTCACTTTAAGTAACAAAATCTTAATGAATTTTTGCAAATTCTGCAGTTGGAGTACTCAAATAACTTTGAAGACACAAGTTTTCTCCACTTAAAAATTTCAATCATGCCAATATGAAACAACAATTTATATAATAAATAAGGAAAATACAACAGAGAAAGTAATAAGAGTATTGTTAACCTTAATTATCATTAACAAATAGTGTGAAACATCATTTTGATATGTAAAAAAATAACAAAACATATATGGTTAAATAATAAAGCATTACATTTAACAATTATTAAAAAAAGAGAATACTTATTTCAGGGTGGGTTCTAATTAAATCTGTTTGTACAAAGCAATTCACAACAATGGTATAAAACAATATACCTCTGAGACAATTTCAATATAAATCTGCTATATATATATATAAAATAACTTAACCATTGTTTTCTCTTTTTCAATTGGAATAATAATAACATAATTTAAAATGTACAATAGGTACAAAAAAAATATTCTTGAATGAATTCATAATTCCTTCAATAATTTTAATATAGCAAGGAACAAAAACTACATGCATTAATAGTTTTTTTATATAATAATTATGGGGATAACTTTGTATTCATGAGCAGCTCAATAGGCCATGCCTTGAAATAAGCCTGTTTTGTATCTGGTTACACTATACTTTGAATATCTGAACGTTCTTTTTGTTTATCTTTTTCCTACTTTTTAATAATAGAAACGCCAAGCTTTAAGCAGAAACTAATAGAAAATGATTTACTGAAATCTAGTTAACAGTAAAAACAAGAAGTCAAAATGTTTAAAAATATTTTAAGACAAGCTTTTGAAAAATATTATAATGTTTAGATAAACTGAATACCAAACTTGTGACGAAACTAAAGAAGACACTTTTGTCCAACCACCTAGAGAACATTATTTTCCATGATTTTATAATTGCTAAACAGAAACAACAACAATTTGAACGATTAAGTAAAAATATTACATTATAAAAAATTGAAATTTTTTTTTTAAAAAAAGGGTACACATTATTAGGGTTTTAAAATTTAGTACTTTTATGGCTCATTTAGTATTTTAATGCTATTTAAAAATGTGTCGATTTATACTGCTGTTGTCGAATTAAAGTTCCTAGTTAAAAAGAATATGAGGTTTATCTATGTTTCACAATTAGTCGTCTTTTAACATATTGGTACCTAGTATTTTTGAAACTATATAGTTAAATGCAATATAGAAGAAAAGGTTATCAGGTAAAGGTTAAATATCACGTCAGTTTATCTTAAATAACTTTCTACGCCCAATCAATATTATGTTTAAAAAATTATTTTTCTCAATCATAACTTTTTTTTTGCAATTGATGAGGAATTTCTTAACAATAAAGGGAATTTAAGGTTGAATTAAAAAAATTTGTCATAACGCTTTTTTCTTCAAACAAGAAAAGAAAAGAAAAAAAAGCAAATCCCTTTTAATCTAACCTAAATCATTTAAGGAATGGGCAGGCCACATTATAAGAATGGAGGATAGCAAGACAACCAAAAAAGTTTTCTGTGCCAGGCCAACAGGTACAAGAAAAAGAGGACGACCAAACCTAAGATTTTTAGACTGCCTTGAAAAGGACCTACAAATTTTAAAGATAATTAACTGGAGAACCTTGGCTAAGGGAAGAATGTCTTGGCATAGGCTTGTTGAGAAGGCCAAGGCCCATCCTGGGCTGTCGTGCCAATGAGAAGAAGAAGAAATCATTTAAGGGATTAAATATATAGTAAATGTCACATATATGATTTTAGGCACTTGGACATGTATTTTAATAACACAAATACAAAAAAGTTTTATATCTAATAATTCTGAGATTAATACTGATTAAAATATATAGTAATGTACATAGATTTTTTAAACTTGCTTTTTAGCTTATTTAAATATTGCATTTGTTGTGACACATGATAAAATTCATTTGTAATTTATTCAAACAATGTTCAATCATAATAAATCAATTATAAAAGAAGAAAAAAATCTGATGTGATGCGTTGCATTTCGCTGTTCAATGTTCATCAAAGCATATACAAATTTCTTTTCATGTGACTTAGTTTATGAGAACGCAAATTGGATGATTGGTTAAACCCTTTATGGCAGATTTCACATTTAAAAGGTTTCTCTCCAGTATGTATTCTGTAATGCATGTTCAGATTTCCTTTTTGAGTGAAGGACTTGTGACATACTTTACACACATATTGCTTTTCTTTAGTATGCATATTTATGTGAATTTTTAAGTGAGGCTTTTTGTTTGTAGAATATGCACAAAAGTGACAAAAATATAGACCTTCTCTTTGGTTGATCCCTGTAAAAAAATAATATCAATTATTTTTATGGATATAAGCAATAAAATGTTAACAAAATACAATGAAATTTAAAAAAAAATATGTATTTTAAAATGCCCCCATCATTTTTAGCAGCATATTTAAAATGAAGGATAGATGAAATGTAAAGTTTAATGACAGAAAAGCTGTAACCATCTTATATTGAAAAACAATACTATTCACTCAAGGTAGTAAAAACAAGCAATACAGAAAAAAAAAGAAGAAAGATGATATGAGTGTATGAGAGCTATGATTACTAGTTTTCTTTACTACTACTTTGCTAAGGGTTACTAGCTTGTATAATTGCTAGTACAAACTAGTAATCCTAGTAATTGTTACTGGTACCAGTGTTACTGGCTATTTATCCAAAGAAGATAAACATTCTGAGAGTAACAAATTGGAAAATAGTAATTGTTAGTTAAATTCATTAGAGACAAAAAATAGGCGATTGGCCTATTATTGCTGGAAGATCTTCGAATTGAGTATTTGAGCCGAAGGCCTTAATGTAAATCCAGGCAAAAAACATATTCTATTTGATTGAATCGAATTTTGTATCTGTAGTGTGCAAGGTGTTTCGCACCCAGTGAGGCAAATTTACAAGAAGAGATGTGAGCAATGCACAACTGCAATGTCCAAAATGCCAATACCAATGAGAGAGGAAGATTCAATTGAAGATCTTGTTACTCATATCATATCTTTGTAGCTGCAAGACAACTCAATCTTCCAACACGTTACATGTTCAATGGAGACTTGCTGTGATAGTTGTGCCTGCTTCTTACTTTTATTTCAAATATCTCTTGCTATTACCAAATATAAAAAACGCCATTAAGATTATTCTTGTTACATTAAGTAAATGAGATTCCTGTTTCTTTTTTTAAACCCTCTAAGAATTCTAGAAAATTAAACCAAAATTTCTCTGCATGGGCAAAAACAGCTTTATGTTGCAGAAATGCCTGCAACAGTGAGTTCTTAGAAAAGCTAGAGAATGCTTTGAAGTCTCGCATGCAGAAACTTCTTAAAGAAGGCTAGAATCGTGAATCGCTATTTAACTTTGATTCTTCTTTGTGCCAAATACATTTTTATAAGTTTGTTACACTGGTAAAGAAAAACCCTGTGTATAGTTTTAAAAAAAAAGAATTACATGAGAAGAGTTCAATAGCGACAAATACAACAATCTACTAGGGGACAGAATAGAAATAGAGCAGTTTTTAATATATTTCCTAGCAGTAAACATAGCATATTACTGGTATACAATACAAAGTTTAATGAAATATATAGACATGTGTTATCCAGGAGTTGCATTTCATGAACACAGATCATGATGCTACAAAATTAACAAATATAACTTAACAGAGTATGATGTCACAAACAAGTACACAATTAGAAGGGGAAAAAATATAAAGCGGAATACTATATATAGTCAAATAAAGTTATCTATATCTTACACTCTGAATGAAACATGTATATTACAATTAGAACAAATTGCTCTTTTTCTTCCAGTTCTTACTATTTTATTTAGTTAGAAATAAACTTCATTTTCATATGAAACATAAGTATTACACAAAACATTTTATGCATTATAAAGTAGTATGTCAAAAGAAAGCTAGACGTTAGAACATACTAGATTTAGATCCAACTAATCCCAGTGAAACAAAGCAATTATCTCATTGTCAGTAAGTTTCAAAATTATATTAAAATAAAAGCATATAAAATGAATTTAACTGGATATAAGCTTTAGAACTTTTTATAAAGCACATGAAGTTTTATCAGTTTCATTCATAGGTCATCTGATGAACATATAAGTTTGAAGGATTAAAAGCTTCGTAGCAAATATTTGATGGTGATAAGATCATTTACAACTTAATAGTAAAGCCAATGAGGAGGTTTCATCAGGATCATCTGATGAGTGCGTAAGTAGGATGACTGATTAAATGATTTGTTACAAATGTTACAAGCACACAAAGAAGTTTCATCAGGTTTATTCAAGAATCATCTGGCAAACATATAAGTTGGATAGGAGATTAGAAGCTATGTTGAAGGTATTTGATGATAAGATAATTTACAACTTATCAGCAAAGCACATGAAGAGGTTTCATTAAGCATATTTATGGATCATCAGATGAGCACGTAAGTTGGATGACTGATTAAATGCTTTGTTGCAGATGTTACATTTAAAAGGTTTCTCTCCAGTATGTATTCTGTAATGCATCTTCAAATTGCCTTTTTGTGTGAATGATTTTTGGCACACTCCACACTTATACTGCCGTTCTTTGGTGTGCATATTTATGTGAGTTTTTAAGCTTCCCTTCAGAGGCGTGGAATAAGTACAGAGTGTACAAAAATACATTTCTTCTTTGTTTTGGTAATTGCAAGAGATTCCTGCAAAAAAATATATGAGCACATATTTATAATTGTTCCAAACAAAAAATTTTTCAAACGCATATGTCAATTAATTGCACCCCTTTGGAGAAATATTATTACAATATTTAACATTAAAGAAATATTTATACTTTAATAAAGGTACAATCTGGATATCGGCTACATTTTAGATTTTCAAATTCAAGACTTTCATGACTAATTTCAAGAATATTTCATGACTTAACAAAGTTACTATTTTCTCAGACAAAAACACAATCAATTTAAAAAAGCATTAAAATAACATTCACTGAAATGATATGTACAACCAAAACTGCTTAACTCTGCGTCTTCATATTTATAGATTTTAAATTTAAAAAACAGAGTAAAGAAAGAGTTGAAGCAATAAAACAGTTAAAAAAAAAATACAAAAGCAAATAATTTTTTCTCTCTTTTTTTTCTGCAGAATTACATTCTAAGGATACTTTTCTTGCTCGTCGGAAAGGAAAGAAATACTCCTGATTTTTCTGTTATCATTTCGGAATAAAAAAATTTGCCAACGACTGGCTTGCTTCAGCTAAAATTTTAAACTCATAAAAAAAAAAAAACATAATAACAAAAATTCTAAAATCACAGAAGTTGAAAAGATAAATCGCTCTAGAAATGATGTTTTTTCTTTCATTTTTTAAAAGAACACCATAATTTTTACAGAACACAATGAAAACATTTTATATTTTAATCAAATATGACTATGAGTGGGGATTTTGTTACAAATTCAGATATTCGGAATAACATGAAACTGGGGGAGGAGGTAAATTCCATTTTAAAAATTAGATTTTTCAGCGATCAAAATCCAGGACTTTTCATGATTTTTTTTTTTTAAAAAAAATAGTTAAAATCATGACATTTCATGACAAATTTTGTTCAATAGCGAAATTCATGACCTTCCATGATTTTTCATGACTTTTCAGGTGCGCGGATACCCTATACATTGTCAATTTAAAAGCAGTTTTTTAATTTTTGAGTTAAATTAAAAAATTTCAAATATATGAGCAAGCTTTAACTGCTGATTGAAAGTTATGGATAAATTCATTTTGAATAAAATGAAAAGCATATGTGTAATGGTTGTCATTAAAAAATAAATGATTGTATGTTATAAATTATTGATTAATACGTAATTAAGGATATCAATTTATTATTACTCAACATATTTTGCACAAGCCTTTAAAGTATTCACAACCTGTCAAATATTGCACTGAAATTTCTTTACTATTTTCTATCTTCCCATAAATTAATATGAGAAACTGGTTTGTTGATGTGAGAAAGACACCAGCTGAAAGCTTGGAAAAAACAAGGACTAACGCTTAGAGGATTAGCTAGTTAATACATAGTAGAATATTTCAGGATACTCTTTTTTTTTTGACTTATGAATACAAGACATTTCTCTATTCAACCACCAACTTTTAAAAAATCCGTTGATTTCTGCAGAAAGTAGTTAATTTTGAATGCAGTACATTAATATAAAACAGCTTTACTGTCTATCTATTTGATTTCTACTACTTATAATTTATTAAATTTAAATTAGATAGAAATAACTATTAAGTTTTTTTCTTCAAAAACTTACTTCAATAGTACAACAATTCTTTTTATTAAACCATAGATAACAAGATAAAAAAATTACAAATTATTAAGTTTTGTTAAACCATAAATATACATGATAAAATTTCCAAACAATGATAATATTATTAAGTTTTCTGAAAAATAAAGAATAAATTTTGTCAGTTAGATGATGAAAATTCTACATTTCACAATCAAAATGACGTAAATAGTTGATTATCAAAAACATTTTTGCATTTGGTTAGTGACAGTAAATAATGCCAGTCGGATATATATTCATAACCTTTGCAAATATCTATGCCAGAATTTCATATTTTTCTTCAAGAGACAAAAATATGTTTTCAAAAGTTGCACAACATATAATAGTAAAGTTTTCAATCCCCAACATGTAATATAATCAATATCATATTATTAAGAAAAATTATCAATGAAGAATAATTGCCATTTGACAAACAGTATATGGTTTCTTTGTTTTCAAAAGTCTTCTGAAAAGTTAGTCTTTAAAATTTGGCTCACAATTACAATGCTATAAACACTAACAATAAGAATCTTACATTTACTGATTGGGTTACATGTTTATAACTATTTATAAAATATAAATTGTCTCTTAACAGGGCATGACTGACATCTGACGGTGTTAACCATATTAATCAACTTTATCTTGAACTTTAATAGCTGTGGCAATAAACAAGGTTTTAACAAACATTAATAAGTTAAATGCAAAGTAATGATTATTAATAAGTTACCTTTTTAAAATGAACTATGTTAAATAGAGTCATTCTAACAGTATCAATCTACATTTTCTTCAAAAAAAAAAAAAGAGGTCAAAAAATTATTTTTTACATAAAGTTTAGAGAAAATTAAATAAAATTAACATCAAAATTTGCTGATTTAAAGAAATTTTAATTTAGGCAGCATATATTTTAGAAATAAAAGGTATAAATAATAATTAAAAAAAAACACTTGCTACAAACCAACTACATTTTAAAAAAAATCATTAAGTAGAAATTAAATTAATAAAGTTATTTCAGTAAAAGTTTAAATTTTACAATAACATTTGTTATTCAAAACTTGTACATATACAACATGTAATATTTGTAATCTAATACATATTCATTTAGTTCCTTTCTGCATTATCTTTACTTTGATCAATTCTCAACTTTTTTGACAGCTTTATTGATCCATGATAATTAATGCAAGTTTTTTTAAAATTAGTTTACTACAATAGCAATAAAGAAGGAAATCAGTTTTAAGTGAGATAGCGTATAAAATCAACCTTGAAATTGATATTAAATTTTTTTTCAGATAAAATGTTAGAATAATGGTCAAGTCCAAGCTTTCCTATAGGCAAAGAACTGGTTAAAAATAACTTATACGTGGCAGGTGTAACAAGTAACACTTTTTGTTAACAATATAATTTGGAAAAGAACTTGAATTTAAAATATCTTTTTTTCCCTTTGAGTTAATAATAATACGATTTTTATAAGATTTTTTTTAATAACAGAATAACGTAAGAAAAAGCTTCATCTAAATCAGATGTCATAATTTCAATGAAGATTTGTAAATATTTGCCTGCTTTTTATAGATACAGTTAATAAATAATGAGCCAGAAACCAACAAACGAAAACCAAGGTATTTAGAAAAAAGATATGACTAAAATTTAGTTGATGGTGTATAAAAAAAATTGTGCACTTTTCACCTCCAAGGTGGCGATAGTTGTCACACATTGCAATGGTAGACATAGAACCATGGTGGCTTAGTGGATAGAGCAGTTGTCTTCCAATGAGGCAAACCGAGTTTGAATCACAGCAATGGCTGATCAATTAGAATTCCGTACCCGGTTCACACCGACTACACTGCTGATGTATAATATCATCAGTGGTAGACAAATCATGGGTTAGAGTTCCCTTGCCATCAGGCTAACCATGTGAGGTTTTCATGGTAATCATTTCCATGTAATGCAAATGCGGGTTAATTCCATCAAAAAAGTCTACAAAGGCAGTCGCAAACTCAAAAATTGGGTTGGCTGTTCAACAACATTCATAAAAAAAAAAAATGGTAAACAAATTATAACTGAATGCTTCATTTCTTTTTGAAAGTGCTTGTTCCATTCATGAACTGTCCTAATGCCAGGATAGCCTGGTCGGTAGAGTGCTGGGTCCATGTCCGAGAGTTCAAACTCCGCCGGCTGAAGACTCTCCGCGTTGTAAAGTGACTGATGCATGTTAAATCTGTCGAGTCGAAAAAGTCCTCCATGTTCCCGTAACAAATCAATACCTCTGGGGGTTCTGGATTGAAGATCGATGGTTCTCTTATTCAGGTCAAAATTACGATCTGTGAATGAATGAATGGGTCCGCCCTATAAACAGGTGTGACAGAAGTCGAATTCTTGGCCATAGATGACGCCACTGAAAAACAAGAAACGCACCCTCTGCCTTAAAATTTGCTCGGTTTCACCAAGCGGGCATGCTAGTGTGGCAAGTGGCATTAGAAACAACAACACTGTCCTAATAATAGACATACAGTGCTTTCCACATGTACTCTCTATTCATTGTTTGATTTCACAACCATCTCTCATATACTGTCAAAAGGTGCACAACACCTGAAATGTCTCAATTACATATGTCAACAACTGAGTGAATGGACTGACAGCTGTTTTGTTATCATTGCTTGCATGACAACTAATGCCAGCTAATGATTGGTAATGTGCGCAAATCCTTTTTGTCACACCAGTAACTGCATTTCAGACCCATCTCCATTTTTCTAAACACCGTGAATTATGGTTCTGGGTAAAACGGCCTTAAATCCGATAATATTTATTTACGGTACCCATTACAAATGAGGAGATACATATTTAGACAATGATACTAAATTATTATTTTATATTTTAGTACCAAAAGATGAATAAAAAGACAATACAAAAAAAGCCATATATATAAAAAAATAATCTTAATTAATACAAATATTAAATTATTTATGATTAAAAAAAAGATGTGAAATACTACACATTAAATTAAAAATAAATATATAAATATGAAGTAATGTATAAAGCTAATTTTCAAATTTATCATACAAAGCAACACATTAGTTAAGCTCATAGGAATTTGCTTAAGGTTTCCCTGAAATGAATAAGCTTATGGCGACGCAGATTGGATGGATGATTGAACGAATCATTGCAGATGTCACATATATAAGGTTTCTCTCCAGTGTGTATTTTGTAATGTTTATTCAGGTTACTCTTGCATTTAAACGTTTTTTGGCAAATGTCACAAGTATAATGTCGCACTTGAGAGCTCTCTTTCAAAGGCGTAGAGTCATAAAAATCTTTCTCCTTTTGGTAAACAAAGATTTCTGCAATGACAATAAAAAATGAATATAATTAAGAAACCCATAGTAGTATTGGTATAACAATGAGATTTTTTATTTTCACCAAAATTTTGTTGAAGTGTTAACTTAACAAATGTTAAACTTAAAGATAATTAAAGGGCTTAGTAGATAAATTAAGATTTTTTATATATATTTTTCCACTAAACAATCAAAGCTTTGACAATATAAATTAATAATAATGAAAACAATAATATAACTAAAGTACTTAATATTTCTAACTAAAATGATTTAAATAATTATATAGTTATTAGAAACTAATCACATAAAAAATAGTATTTTTTTTATTCAAGCTCAAATACTTTCATGAATTTGTGCTGTTATACATCAAATGAAGAATACATTAATTTTGATTAAAAAAAGAGAAGTAAATAAATTGATTTTAGGCACAAAAAAAAAAGTCTTTCATTATTTGTACACACAAAGTGCATGTTCAATAAATTTTAAAAGTATTTGTATTTAAATAAACTTAAAACTTAATTGGTAAAGTTAAAATATATTATTTCAATAGTAAAATATTAAACATAAAGCTAATGAAAGTTGATAATTTGTAAGTTTCACATACTTCAATTCACATTTAGTCTTATTTTTTTATAATTTTTTAATTAGTTTTGATAATTAATTAATAATAAACTATTAGTTAATACAATTATCATTCATTTCTCATTACTTTTCTTCATTTAATTCATTAAAANTTGGTAAAGTTAAAATATAATATTTCAATAGTAAAATATTAAACATAAAGCTAATGAAAGTCGATAATTTGTAAGTTTCACATACTTCAATTCACATTTAGTCTTATTCTTTTATAATTTTTTAATTAGTTTTGATAATTAATTAATAATAAACTATTAGTTAATGTAATTATCATTCATTTCTCATTACTTTTCTTCATTTAATTCATTAAAATCTTACTAAGAACCTTCATTTGCTCAGCTCTTTAATTAAAGCATAGCCAAATAAAATTGTTAATTTACATGTAATGATGAGTTTAATGAATTACATATACAGGGGTCTGTATAGGTTTTTCAGAGAGGCACCTATTTTGTGAAAATTAAGACATAATTTGAGAAAATCAAAAATTATATTAAAGAATCAACACAAACATACGGTAAAAATAAGGATTTATCGTTTTCTTACAGGATACAAAAACATTTTAAGAAAAAATATTTTGTGAAGCTACCGTTTTTCCTTAAGTTGAATTTTTGAAGGTTCTGCTACATGGTAGTAAATTTGGCCTGAACAGATCCCTGATATGAATGATTTAATGAATGAATTAATTATATATACAAGTTTAGTATTAATTATAAATTACAATTTCATTTAATACAGTTATTTACATAATTTGAAAAATTAATAGCCGTTTCAGATTTATCATCCATCAAATTATTTCATAATAATCATCAAAGACGGCCAATTCCAAGTTATTTATGTGACATACAAAACAAAAAAAATTGAGCATGCTACTTAAGAGGATGCCATACCACGGGAGAAACTTAACGCTGCCAATTCCAAGTAATTTATGTGACGTACAAAACAAACAATTTTGAGCATGCTACTTAAGAGGATGCCATACCACGGGAGAAACTTTACATTGCAAATTCTATTTCACCTCCAACACAAATTTAAAAAGTATAGAAAAAGTAAGTTAAGATAAGCTTAAGTTTCAAATTCTGAAAAGAAATTTTTTAAATATTGAAATGAAAATAAATTTTGAGAAGATAATTTAGAATTAGGCAGTGAAGTTCGCTTCCAATAGCTTGTTTGCATTTTGATGTTTAGAAGTCTGTCTTTTTTTTAGCAAATTCATGGCTTACTCTAGGTTTGCCTGAACTCATCTTCTCTTTCTTTTAAATTAGTAATGAAGGTGAAAGAGAAATTGCAAAGATCTCCAATTGTGTGGTGTCCTCCTAATTGAATAAATAATGCACCATTTAATTCACCTGTTCAAAGATTGTAGTTTATTTACACATAGTAAAAGAAATACAAAATTTATTGTTTCTAATACAATATCTCTTAATTAAAGCTGAATTGAAATTAAATTAAGCAAATGCCTTATTTAAAGTATTTAAGAACATGAATATAACAATCACTCAAAATAAGTGGAAGGTAAATAAAACAATCACACATAATTGATTAAAAATAAATGAATAATTTGAACACAAATAAAACAATAATATCATTTTTAGAATATTATAATATGTATAAAATAAAGAGTAAATATTAACTCAGCATTTTAAACACATTTTATGTCGGAAAGATTCTTTTTAAAGCATGAATTGATTTTTCTTAAGATGAATTAACTTATGAGAACGCAGGGTGGATGACTGATTAAATGCTTTGTTGCAGATGTCACATTTATAAGGTTTTTCTCCTGTATGTATTCTGTAATGCATCTTCAAATTGCATTTTTGGTTGAAAGTTTTTTGGCATACTCCACATGTATACAAGCGTTCTTTAGTATGCACATTAATGTGATTTCTTAAGTTTCTTTTTACAGGTGTAGAATATGTGCAGAATGTACAAACATATAAGCCTTGTTCATTTGGGAAAAAGTTAGAAGTTCCTGCAACACAAAATTTTTTTAGTACAATAAAATAACTTAAAAACAGATTATTCTTATAAGTGAAAAATTTTTGTGACTAACTTTACGTAAACTACATTTTGAATTTGTATTGATATCATCTCTTTTGAGTTAAGTCCTAGAAAATGTAATAAATAGTTAATCATTTCTAAATAGATCATAATGAACTTAGTTATGATTAGTTGACGTTGACTGACAATATTTCGTTTAATCTTTTTTATTAAATAAAACGTATGTAAGATTTATTATAAAATTTCCTTTTATATAAGTATTAAAAAGTATAAATATAAATCACACATTTGGTTTTTACAATCAATCAGAAAATGAGAAAAATACTATAAATGATACGATAAAAAAGTACTTCAATTAGTATTTTTAATAATAATAATAAAAAAAAAAAAACTGGGCAATAGAATTTATTTTCTGAGAAAACAGAGATAAATGCTTGAAATAAAATAAGGCGGCTAACATGCCAATACTATATAATGCAGGTTATGTAAAAATGGAATTATTTCACTTAATGGTTTTCCAAAGCCATTTTCAACAGCACCTTAATATGATAATATCCCATATCTTTATACAATAATATCCTATGAGGGAATGGAATTTAATAAATAACAATTATTTTAATTTATAAGGAAATTTCAATGCTTTTAAACAATGAAAACCTGCAAAATTAATATTAATGGAAAAAATCCATTTAAAACACATTGGTATACCCATGAAGATATTTTGCCAGGCTCATTTATAAATTATTATTAATCAACACAAGAGGGGTGACTTGTAGCAGATGTTACATTTAGAAAGTTTCTCGCCTGTATGTATTCTTGATTTCAGAATACTTTTATGAGGGAATGATTTTTGACATAAGCCATACATGTTGCCATTAAATTTCATTTCAAAGGTGTAAAACATGTACAGAATCAACAAATCTCTTTTTTCAAAATAGGCAGAAAAATCAATAAAAGAAAATTCGGAAAAGTTATTTTATATTGCTATAAAAAAAACAAACAATTTTAACTGCAATGTTCAACATAAGAATATAGTGTTCATTCTAAATAAAGAGCTTTATTAGTTTGTTTATTGTAATTATCCTTAAGCAAATGAATTAAAATTTAGGTAATTTTTAATATTTAATAACAGATCTCTAAAATACACAGCTTTTCAATTTTCAGAAGTAAGTTGTATTCAATTGTGGAAGTTAGAGGTATAACAGCCAGAAACAGATATATTGCAATAAACACAAATAGCACTACATACTTAAGATAATAAAATGAAAGGGTTTTAAGAACTGAGATAGATCATTAGAATACTCATCTTTTCTTTATCTGAAATAAGTAAAGTGAAGGTACATATTTGATTGTAAAGTGTAAATTGCTCAATACTAAATTTTAGATCAAAAGAAAATGTTACTATGTTATAAACGAAAAAGTTGTATGAAACTATAAACATAAAAGAGTAACATAAATATACTTTTATTGCACTTTTAAATCTAAATATGAGAACATATAATTATGAAGGCATCAGACATAGTTGTAATGTCAATAACAATGCTTTATCACGATCATTTATGTATTATAATATGACGCTGCAAGATAGAAGACTGATTGAATGTCTTGTTGCAAATGAAACATTTGTAAGGCCTCTCTCCAGTATGTATTCTAGAATGTCTTCTCAGGTGACAGCTTTGGTTGAAAGACTTTTTGCATGTTTCACATGTGTATAATTTTTCTCTAGTATGCAAATTCATATGAGTTCTTAAGTTTCTTTTTAGATGTGTCGAATATGTACAGTATGGACAAAAAAGCAAACAACCTTTCGTGAAACTATCAGGGAATCCTATGAAAAGAAAATTTGAAAACAATTAAAATAAATTTCTTTTTATTGCTACATCTTAAATTACATATTAGACTACAATGTGTAACATATGGAGATATTTAAGACAAAGAATTTTATAAATTTGTAACAATTATCTTTTATTTTACTTGCGACGATGGGTTTAAAAATTAGGGAACTCCCATTAACAGATCAGTAATGTACGTTGCTCTTAATGATTAAATGTTGAATTTATTGCTATAAAAGCCAGAAGTGGCTATACAGCACTAAACACAAATAGCACTACATGCTTAGAGTAATGAATTAATTAGTGTTTTAATTCAAATCTGATACAAAACCATAAGAAGGTAACCATAAGATCACACAGGCAGACTAGGGTCAAGGAACATGACTAACAGCAAATGTTGGTATATTATGAAAAATTTTTTTTTTTATGAAACTAGAAAAAATTTAAGGCCTACATAAATGTTTTTTATTTTTAAAATTTAATATATGAACACATAGCATGAAGGTAGGAGACACATTTAAGAACACATTTGTAATGTGAATGACAAAGATTCATCAAGTTCATTTATGGATCATCATATGACGTCGCAAGATGGACGTCTGATTAAATGCCTTGTTGCAGATTAAACATTTATAAGGTTTCTCTCCTGTATGAATTCTGTAATGTTGTTTCAGATTTCCTTCATGAGTGAATGATTTATGACACATGTCACACATATACAGCCGCTCTTTGGTGTGCACATTTATGTGACTTTTTAAGTGTTTCTTTACACGTGTCGAATAAGTACAGTATGTACATAAAAGCAAGCCTCCTTTTTTGACATTACCAGGTAATCCTATGAAAAAGAAAAAAATGGAAAAGAATTAAAACAAATTAATTTATATTGTTGCAGTAACATTTTAACACTTAAAACTACGAGGTGAAACAAATAGAGATATTTATATTAAGACAAATAACTTTATAAGTTTGTAACAATAATCTTTTAATTTTACTTGTGACAATGGGCAAAAAATACAGGAAATATCTAACAACACATAAGTAAGTTACATTGCTCTTCAGGAATTAATGTATTGCTTATTGGTATAATCAGATTCTGATGCAAAACCAAAACAAAGTAAGATTACTCGGGAAGGCTGAGGTCATGGAATGCGCCTTTACCTGAAGTACGAAAATCCTTCAAAATTTACAATACTTAATTTTAAAGTAATGTTGTTACTATTAAGAACAAATTTAAGTACATTATAAACTAACGTAATATTTTTTATAGTTTAAATTAAACAAATTACATAATTTGAAGATGCAAGAATAATTTCAGACAAAACTGAATAATATTTTCAAAATAGAATAACTCAAAACCGTCCATTTTCTCCTTACTTTCATCCAAGTGTTCCTATTTAAAAATAAATAAAATAACAGAAAATGTACATTAGTACATACGTAGGGAATAAAAGTTTATTATTTAAAAAACAGATTTTTACTTCAAAGTATGCATCGGTCAAGTTTATGGTTTATCATTGCTATTTCAGCCAGAACTGATAGGGTAAGTAAACATAATGGTTTGTTGCTCAACGCCAACATTACCTACTTCTGCCTGTTTACTCACTGAATTGGTGGTGCTTTTCTTATATACCATTGGTCAGATTAGCGTTGCATATCATAAATTTGGGGTGAAATCAGCCAAGTGCACACTAGCTTTATTTACTTTCACAAATAGTTCTCACTGAAGAGAGTATAGGAATGTTATATATTTTTTTAATTAATTCATTTTTCCACACAATATAATGCAAGCAAACTAATTTTGAGGTGGCTAGTGCCCCAATAGTAATTTTATAACATATAAACAAGTTTCAACTTTTTGGCATGCTACATAAGGTACTAATCTTGCAGTGGGCGCAACCCTGTATGTCACTATTAAGCTATTCCCCTGACAGTATAAAACTTGGTGATCAAAATAATAATGACTTGGCTCACTTTGACAAATAAAAGTGAATCACAATGCAATTTTTCAAAAATAAACTTGATTTAATAGGACTGTGAATTTCTTGTATATTATAATAGAATGCCAAACATTTTTTTTTAAATTTTTAAAAATTTTATTACAAAAAGCAACACACTGGAAATGAGACAAGGGTTGCTGATGGATATCAAGTTTGCCATAGTTGTTGTAATGAGTTAGAGCTCAATGATGGAAATCAAGTTAGCCATAGTGAATGTTGCAATGAATCAGAGTTCACTGATAGATATCATATTTGCCATATGCAATGAATCAGGGTGCACTGATGGATATCAAGTTTGCCATATGCAATGAGTCAGGGCTCACTGATCGATATCAAGTTAGTCATAGTGGATGTTGCAATGAGTTAGAGCTCCCTGATGGATATCAAATTTGTCATAGTGGATGTTGCTGTTGTACGCTATTTTAACTAAATAAAAAAATTTAGCCATATAAAAATCTTATTCAACAAACCAAAACATAGAGAATAAACCAAAATGGCCAAATTCAAGAAAATATCTTGGTGAAAAAATCAGTATTCTTATTTTAAATAATACTGATCTGAAATTTTATCTGAATACTTAATCTGAAATTTTATTTAGGAGTTCTAAAGTGTGTATCATGAGTCCCACAAAGTGACCAAGTTCTAAATTTTTGATATTTTCAAAAAATTAGTTTTTCATTGTAATAGTAAATGATATGAATTTTTCAATCACTTAGTGACTTCATATATATGAACTATATTTTCAAGAAATTGCTGTTACAAAAAATTTTTTTAATTCAAAAATGTGGGTGTCTATATTCTGCCCTATTTTGAGATTTAAAGTAGTCAGCTATGAGCAGCAGCACCTTAAAAAGACACCTATCTTCTAAAGATGTATCTTTTTAAGAGTATAAGAAATGTAGTTTTTTTTTATATCTTTACTCATCAATATTTCCCATTATTAATTAGCTATACATTGATTGCAAAAATTTTAAATACATTTTATATTCATTATGCCAATATTGTTCTTACTTACAAAATAATTTTATTATCTTTAATTGTGTACCACAGATAGAAAATAGGAATAAGGTGCAATGAAGAATTGCAATTTTCTTATGCAAATTTACAAAGGATGTCATAGTTCAACAAAATAGGTTGAGAATTGGTGACAAAGGGTAGAAGTAGTAAAAAATGTGACATTCTACATTTCGGCTAAAAAAAAACATTTAAAATCAGCAGATTAAATTTTTTTATATTACAGTTGTAAGTAAAATATGCCTTTCCTGCAATTCTAAAACTTATTTCAAACAAAACAAGTGCACATAATTATTGTTTATTAGTATGCTCTGAATGTAAACACACAATTAAAAATAAAATTTGAAATATGATTCATAATAAAGCGTTTTGTTTTCTCTTTTAGATCTATGTTTATGCAATACTGAGTACAAGTAATAAGAGGAGCAGAGTTATGATGAAGTTTAAAGCTTTGTGGTAAAGAAAAATGGAGCAAAAATATCGAAATATATGTAACAATTATCGACAGCTCCCTAGAAGTACAATAATTTGGAAAAATAACTTTGCATCATTAATTTTTATATGTTAGTGAATTATTTTTAGTTAATCTTTTAACTCAAAACAAATCAATAACATATAAAAATAAGTGATCTCATTTATATATGAGGACAATTATGTATCTATGTTTTGATATATTGACTTTTTGAGTAGTAAAAAGCAGTGAAAGTTGGGGGTGGATCCACATGTACAGAGCGTCAAATAAAATAAAAATTTACCACCAAGAATAACTTTGGATCTTATGATTATATTTTCACGTTCTATGACTCAATCTTCATGGCTCAAGTGAGTGACTTCGAATTAATTAATGCAAACAATATTTTAACTTACGAAAACAGACAGAGAAACATATTTTCTCTGAATAAACATACCTTTTTTTCGATGGATTATGATACTGTACCTCCAAAATGTAGAGAGTAGCTGCAATCTGGGAAATAAATTCCCAACAATTTGGCCAAGATAGCAGTCCAAAGTTCAGGCTCCTAATCTTAATTTTACTTTTTGCTTATTTCGCCAGAACTTTTGGAACAAACTGAAAAATATTTGAACACAACTATAAAATTTGTTTGTCTAAAGATGCGAAAAAATAATTTCAATGAATGTTTATTATTTTCTCTTATTTTAATTTATAATAGTCGAAAAATTTTTGAAAAGGTTAAAAATTTTTTACATCATTCTAGAGTATCTAATTTTGCATGGCAAAATGCAAAATTTGAGCAAAATTGGTTGAATAGTTCCTGAGAAATTGAATTCTAGAAAAGCCGTATACTTAAAATCTAATTTTTCAGGAACTAGTCAACTGATTTTGATAAAATTTTGCATTTTGCCACGTAAAATTAGATACTTTAAAATGCTATAAACAACAGTAGACCTTAAAAATCAAAATTTTTTTTCTGAATTTTATTAAATAAAATAATAAAGAATAAATATTTACAATTTTTTTTTTGTTGCATGGAATTGTCTTCGGACAAACAAATTAATAATTGTGTGCAAAATTTTTTCAATTCGCTTCAAAAGTTCTGGAGATATGGCAAAATACGTAAAAAATTAAAATTAACATAAAGGGGTTCAAATTTCGCTTTCCTGACCAAATTATGGGGACCATATTTCTGAGATTAGAGGCTACCCCCTACATTTTAGCAGCCAAAAATCTGAATCAGTTGAAAAGGTATGTTTGTCCAGAGAAAGTACATTTTTGTGTCTGATTTCAAAACTTAAAATATCGCCTGCACTAATTAATTAGCCTATTTGAGGCACCCCCTCGAACCATTAAGAATGGGTCTTAGAGCGTGAAGATCTGATCATTCGATCAAAAGTTATTCAGGGTGGTCCTTGTTTTGGCACACAGTACAATTCATATTTATAATATTATTTTATCTATTGATAAGCAACAAAAAAATATTAAAAATATCAAATCATGAAGAGATATATTTGAATTATGAAGGCTTTCAAACAGGACTGATCAAACATCTACATTTGGGAAAAATAACCATGTAATTTGATACTCAGAATTATTTTAATTTTCTCCTTTAGCTATTAATAACAGTGTAAAAGAAATATTTAAATATATATTTAAATCTTGGTTTTTGAAGTCGGCTAGCATACTTTTTATTCTGTGTTAGGGAATTACACATCCTAGGGGATGCGTAATAAATTATTTTATGCATCATTTCCATGATTTTTGGCGCATTTGACCCGCTATAGCATGTAAGCGGAATCACTGCTCTTACTATTGACAGTTTATAAACATCAAACCACTTAATAAAAATTTCTTTATTATAGTAGATATCTCATAACTCACAATAAAGAAGCTGACTGTATTTTGCTCATATTTTTAGTTTTTCTAAAAGTAAAATCCAATTACTCAAACATTTTCTGTTCATCAGAAATTAATAAAAAAAATATATAAGTATTCATAAGAAAAACGTTTAGTATTATTTATAAATTCATTGCAATTTTAGATGCAAAAATTTATCCGGTACAATGCATAACACTAGAACAATAATAATTGTTACTAAGAAGGTAGCAAATAAAAAGGCATAATTTCAAATATTAAACCAAAAAAGAAATCACTGTAAAAAATATAGAATCAGCATTTTCTATGAATTACTTACACACTAAAATTTTTCTGATATCCTTCAAGACAACAGAACAATAGCCATTGTGCTGAAGCGGTAGCAATTGGAATTTGTAACAATTGACTATTCATTTTTTAAAAGAAACACAAAAAAAGATTTTTATATGTAAATATAGAAAAAAATAACAGTTTCGGGGGGCATTTTTGTTACCACATGTTATTTCAAACACCTTGTGTAACATGACGTAATTTTGTCATCAATTGACGTTATTGAAAATTCTTTTTTACTTTTTAGATTCTATTAGTCATACATTTTCATTATATAAACCATATTCTACCAACAGTGAAAGTTTTTTTCAATAGTAATTTAAAATTTCTTTTTCAGATTATTCAATGGTTAATGTAAAATAAAAAGCTGCATTTTTTTTAAACAAATCAATACTCTATAGCTTAATTTATTTCTAAATAAACCTCTGCAATCATAGAAAAAAGCATAAGGATATTTCTTTAAATACATATATATAACATGTAAAATACAATAATATAAAATCTAGTTTATAAAAAAAAATTAAATTATTCCATTCAAGGGATGGTTTCTTTACAGCTATTTTGTATAAGTTACATTAAATGAGTATTCCATATCAAGACATGAAAATTGAGCTAAAAAGACATGAAAAGATAAATAGGTTGATAATTAAATGTCCTGTTACAATCAGTTTGTATTTTACTTTTTATTGACACATAACAATTATCTTAGAATCATGCCACTCGGATTATTGTTTTTTCATAATGAAAGCATGCAAGATAAAGAAAATAAATAAATTATTTACAACAGGTCGGCAAAGACCAGGAAGAGGCTTTTCAGGCTCATCTATGGACCACCATCTTATGAATGCGCAAGTTGGATGACTGATTAAATGCCTTGTTGCAGACTTCACATTTATAAGGTTTCTCTCCGGTGTGTATTCTGAAGTGCTGTTTCAAATTACTATTATCAGTGAAAGATTTTTGGCATACTCCACACGTATACAAGCGTTCTTTAGTATGCACATTAATGTGATTTCTAAAGTTTCTTCTTACAGGTGTAGAATATGTGCAGAATGTACAAACATATAAGCCTTGTTCATTTTGGGAAAAGTTAGAGGTTCCTATAACACAAAATTATTTTATTACAATAAAATAACTTTCATAAAATAACAGATTATTCTTATAGGTGAAGGATTTTTGCGACTCAGTCTACCTAAACTGCATTTTGAATTTGTATTGATATAATCTCTTTTAAGTTATGTCTTACAGAATGTAATAAATATTTAATCACTTCTAAACAGATCATAATGAACATATTTATGATTAGCTGTCATTTACTGGCAATATTTCTTTAAACTTTTTATTAAATAAGACATATGTTAGTTTTATTAGAAAAATCTATCACACATTTGGTCTTTACAAGCAATCTGAAAATAAGAAAAATACTAAAAATAATACTATAAAAAAGTATTTCATTTAGTATTTTTTTAAAAAGATAAAAAACTGCACAATAGAAATTTATTTTCTGAGAAAAGAGTAGAAGATAAGTCCTTGAAATAAAAACGGTTGGTTTCCTAAAGCTATTTTTAACAGCACCTTCAATTTAATGTGATAAAATTTCATATCTTTATACAATAATATCTTATGAGGGAATGGAATGTCATATATATAACAATTATTTAATTATAAGGAATCAATACAATAAAAGATATAAGTATTAATAAAAAAAGTTTAGTATTTTCTATGAATTCATTGCAATTTTAGATGCAAACATTTTCCCGATACAATGCATAACACCAGAACAATTGATAGTTTCTAAGACGGTAGCAAATAAAAAGTCACTGTTTCGAACATTAAACAACCAATAAAATTTCTATGTGACATAATTTTGTCATTAATTAACATTATTGAAAATTCTTTTTTACTTTTTAGATTCTATTAGTCATACATTTTCAATATATAAACTCAATTCTACCAACATAGAAAGTTTTTTTCCCTACAGTAATTTAAAATTTCTATTTCAGATTGTTCAATAGTTAATGTTAAATCAGAATCTGTAATTCTTTTTTTTAAAAATCAATACTCTAAAGCATAATATTATTTTAAATAGACTTCTGCAATCATAAAAAAGAGCATAAGGTTATTTCTTTAAATACATATCAATAACATGTAATATAGAATAATATAAAATGTAGTTTATTAAAAATGAAATTATTCCAATCAAGGGTTGGTTTCTTTACAGCTATTTTGTATAAGTTACATTAAATGAGTATTCCATAGCAAGACATGAAAATTGAGCTAAAAAGGCATGAGAAGATAAATGGGTTGATAATTAAATGTCCTGTTACAATCCATTCGTATTTTACTTTTCATTGATGTATAGCAATTATCTTATTATGCCATTTCAATAATATTTTTTTTTATAATGAAAGCATGCAAGATAAAGTAAATGGATTTTGCATTCTGTTATGTAAATGGAAAGTAAAGTAAATGGTTCGTTAAGTAAATGGAAAAGCATTTTGGTCAAGACCACAAATAAGCTTTTCAGGCTCATCCATGGACTACGATCTTATGACGGCGCAAGTTGGATGACTGACTAAATGCCTTTTTGCAGACTTACTCTAAGTTTGCCTGAACTCATCTTCTCTTTCTTATAAATTAGTAATGAAGGTGAAAGAGAATTTGCAAAGAAAAGCTTCTCCAATTGTATGATGTCCTCTTAATTGAATAAATAATGCATCAGTTAATTCACCTTTTCAAAGATTATAGTTTATTTACACATAGTAAAATAAATACAAAAACGTATTGTTTCTAATACAATATCTCTTAATTAACGCTGAATTGAAATTAAATTAAGCAAATGCCTTATTTAAAGCATCTAAGAACATGAATATAACAATCACTCAAAATAAGTTGAAGGAAAATAAAACAATCACTTATAATTGATTGAAAATAAATGTATAAGTTGAGCACAAATATAACAATAATATTTTTAGGATATTATAATATGTATAAAATAAAGAGTAAAGATTAACTCTTCATTTCAAACACATTTCATGTAGGAAAGATTGGAAATCCTTTTTAAAGCATGAATTGATTTTTCTTAAGATGAATTAACTTATGAGAACGCAGGGTGGACGACTGATTAAAGGCTTTGTTGCAGATGTCACATTTATAAGGTTTTTCTCCAGTATGTATTCGAAAGTGCTGTTTCAAATTACTAATATCTGTAAAAGATTTTTGGCATACTTCACAGGCAAACAGTCGTTCTTTGGTGTGCGTATTTATATGCTTTTTTAAACTTCCTTTGAAAGGTGTAGAATATGTACAGAATGTACAAGAATGTAGACCTCTTTTTTGGAATTTATTAAGGAACCCTAAGGAAAGAAAAAAAAATTAACATAAATTATTTTACATAGCTGCAATAAAGTTTTAACAGTTCAGATAAGACATGGACATGATTTATGCAACTCCAATATTGTGACAAAACATTAACAATCTAGGACATTTCTAACTAGTATATTATGCACTGAAACTAATAAAATAAAACAAAGTTTAAAGTGAGTTAAATACAAGAAACAAAATTAGGAAATATCACTCAGGTTGTTGAGTTATTGGAAAAATTTGCCTACTTAAGTTAAAATTATTCTATGACCTGACGATTTACTGAAATATTATGCATAAGAAATTGAAAAAAACAGAAAATAGTTGAGTTCTACATACCTGCCAACATTGGAGAAATAAAATAACGGAGATTTTATTAATCGACCCAATTTTTGGTTTATGTCTACTGATGTTCAACTCGGTAGCCTTGTCATTTTTAACCCAATCCAGAAGACAAGGAAACTCCTGGATCAAGTATCAGGAGAAAATCGTCTTTGAGTAGAAATTTATGATGTGAACAGCCGGCATTTGAGTTACATGGAGAGGGAGACCACTAAAACCTCCAACGGTTAGCCTGACAACAAGGGGACTTAAACCCGTAATCAGTCTACCCATATTTCACGTCATCACTGTAGTCGATACAAGCTGGATGCAAAATTCATATCGACCAGTCATCGTTAAGATTCAAACTTGGGTTCACCTCACTGGAAGCCGAATGCTCAATCTTCTGAGCCATCTTGGCTAGACTAATTAACACTCAACATACTGCAATACTGGCAATAGCACCATCTGGTGAGGAATAAGAGAAGTAATTTTTGCCATTAATGGATATTTTATCCCAATTTTTGTTTTTTTTTAAAATTTCTTCAACAAACACAGAAAAATTTGAGAATATGCAGGTAAACAGGAGATAGTCGTAAATTGCAGGAGTCTTCGTTAGAAAACAGGAGACTTGGCAGGTATGGTGCTATAAAAAATTAGAATGCATATTATGCTGGTACCAAAACTTTTGTAGACAAAATTAATATCTGTAATAGAGATTACTAATTTTCAAATTTTAAGGTTTTTTGGTGATTGAATCGCTATATGTTCAACTACGAATAAAAAACCATACATTCAAAATAATTGGTGCTTAAAGAATACTATGTTTATCATTCAAGGGGGAGGTTAAGCATTAAAAAATTTTATATTTAAAAACAGAATTACTCAAACTTTTTTCCCTTTTAAAAATAAATATAACAGAAAATAATATATTAACATATTTTAATTAAATGTATACAAAATTACATTTTCTGGAAATAAGTTCATTATTTTAATAATAGACTACTTAAAAACTTGCATGTTAAGTTTATTGCATATCAGAAGTTTAATTATTTAAGTATGTAAGTCTACATAGTTTCACGTATATATTAGGAATGCATATATTGCAGTCATTTTAGGGCTGCCTCACTAAGAATTTTATTTTATAATAAAATTTACCTGATTACACAGAGCCTGCAATCTCTTAAGTTACTTCCTTTGAAGCATATTTATAGTACAGTATCTTGGTTTACCGTTTCATCAAGCAGAATAAAATAATACTTAGTTTATTATGACAGCAGAGTGTGCATAAAAGAGAACAACCAATGACTTTAATGTACTTATAATGCGATTCTACAATCTTCTTTAAGAAATATGATTCTACAATATGTATAATGTAATAAATAAAATTTTCACTTTAATGCAATTTTTTTTCTTCAGAAAAATTTCATTCATATTGCATTTGTAACAAGAATTCGGTGTTGCATAAATTTTTATTTAAATTATTCATCCACTTATTAGATATGAAAATCTTTTACTTCATATAATAACCATGATGTAGCATTTGTAACAACAATTCGGTGTTACATAAATTTTAATTTAAATTAGTCTTCGACTTATTAGATATTAAAATTTTTTATTTCATATATTTGCTATAACAAAAACAACATAGTAATGCACAAGAGGGAAAAAATTTAATACATATGACAAATGCATTTATGTGACCGTAAGTGGGTTGATCGTCTAAATGTTCTGTCACAAATATCACATTTAAATGGTTTCTCTCCAGTATGTATTCTGATGTGTTGTTTTAAATTACTTTTATCAGTGAATGACTTTTGACACACTACACAAGTGTACAGTTGCTCTTTGGTATGAATATTTATATGAGTTTTTAAACTTCCTTTGAAAGGTGTAGAATATGTACAGAATGTACAATCATATAAGCCTAGTTCATTTTGACAAATATCATAAGCTCCTGCAACAGAAAAAAAATTATAAACAAAGAATATTTTAAATCACAATAACAATTAAGTGTTATAACAAAGTTATCCCCTAAATTAATACATGAAATGTATTTATACTCTTTTAACACAATTTTCCCACACTCCACATTTCCCCCCTCTTTGTTTCAATGGTTTCAGAAAATCTTGCTTTCTCCCTACGACAGTTTGTTTTAGTAAGAAGTTGGAACAAACTGGAGTGAGAAAAAGCAAGATATATATCAAAACCATGGTAACAGAGAGGGGAAAATTTAGAGTTGGGAAATAACATAGATTCTATTGACAAAGAGTATTGTAAGTTAATGCATATAGTCTAAGTTAATACATGAAACACATTTAGTAAGTTAATACATAAAATACATCTAGAAACTTACTATGAAAAGTATAAATTAGTGCAAGAAATGTACAGAAGAAAATGTAAAAAAAAAAAAAAAAAAAGTAAGTCGNAAAAAAAAAAAGAGTTTTTAGTTATTCTTGGAGGATAGAGCCTGTTAGTGGACTTCTAATTCAAGGAAACTACTTCTGCACGAGTGGCAACTAAATAAAATAAACTAGAAAAAAATCCACCACTGATAAAAAAAAAAATTTAAACACTTAAGAAAAACTTAAGAACAATAAGTTCTTTCAAATAAAAATCTATCCTTTTTTTTTTGAATAAAAATTATCAGTCAACAAGCCACATGAGGTCATTTAAAATTATATGTTCTACAAAACAGTCATTCACTATGATGCAGGAACATTTTAGGTTACACCTTAGTCTACAAGTAGTTACACTATTTTAACCCTTTGACACAGTCGGAAACCGGTGTCTTTTTTCTATATATTTTTTCTGTTGCTCAAATTACAAGCAAAAATATTTTTTGATATCTTTAATTATAAAATAGTCTAAAAGTTACTAAAAAAGGGAAGTATATTTGCATTAAATAAAAAATCCAAAAAAAGTAGCCTTTCATATTCAAAAATTTATCGATAATTGATTTTGTAAATTAAAGAAATTTCAATGATGAATAACTGTTTTTTTAATTATATATATCTAAATAACTGCAAATAAGTGTAAATTTAAAAATTAGTAGGATGTGAGCCGCGTTTGGAAGATTTTACAGTTAACACAGAGAAAGACAATGGTGTTTCAGGCTGCATTTCATAACCATAAATTATAAAAGAGCTGAATACAATATTTTCCTCTTATTTTGGAATAAATTAACACAAAATAATAAAAAAAGTATGAAAACATGTTTAATGAAAATTCTGCATCAAAGTGTTAAAGATTAAAATTTATGAAATGATCCCATAAAATATCTGAATTCCATATATATATATCTGTTTCTTTTATTGATATATTTAAGTTTAAGATTGAAATAAATGGCACTCAGAATATTTTTAAATCCCGATGTCTCTCTTATTTAAGTTTTAAAGAAATAAATAATAGAACATCACTCTATATAAATAATAGTTTACAGTTAATGAATATATATGAAAATTCCAAAAATGAAAAATTTCGATAAATTTCTTATTTACAGGTACACTTTAAATAATTGAAACTTATGCAAAAGTTCAAATTTCTATTAAGGAAAACAAACTATGTATAGCTTATTTATTTTGAATATAATAAAATTGTACAATCCAAATTTAAAATACAATAATTGTGTGAAAATTAACATCTTATGGAATTGTTTGCATATCCAATCAAGCGTAAATCCAAACAGATAGGGGGAAATTAACATGATAGAAAGATTTATATACAAATTCTGATAATATTCATCAATAAATCTTTAAATAAATTATAATTAAATATAACTTGATAATGATTATAAAATTACTCAAACTTTTTTCCCTTNTATAAGAAAAAAAAATTATGTTTAATAATTTCAACTGCATAATAATATAATTTAAATATTAAGTAAATATAATGTAGAATTTTTATTGTTATGACTTATGATAAAAAAAACAACAACACACCAGTTGTGCTTATCAAAGCATTAATACAAATTTTTAATGTAACATAGCTGATGAGAACGCAAATTGAATGACTGGTTAAATCAAATTTAACAACTAACAGTTAAAAGAATTAAATTGTCTGCATAGGCAAAAAATAATTTAACAAGAAGTTAAATGTTTTTGACAAATATGAATTAATGACAGGTTAGACGAAGTTAAGAAACTGTGATTTAACAAATCTAATAAAAAAAAATTGCACTTCAAATATTGTCTTAATATTTTGAATAATGCTGTATGAAATATAAACAGAAACACAACACATAACTGAAGCTATAGAGGAAAAAGATATCTTAAAATTATAAAAAAAATGCGGCTTACTTATTACACTATCAATGTTAAGATAAATTTTAAAAAAAAAGAAAATTTTTTAATAATAATAACTTGTAATAGTGCAGATTATGTTTTGTTACGAATTATTATAAAAAACAGCAAACCAGCAGTCATCAAAGTATTAATACAAATTTTTAATGTGACATAGTTGATGAGAACGTAAATTGGACGACTGGTTAAATCCCTTGTTGCAGATGTTACATTTGTAGGGTTTCTCTCCGGTATGTATTCTGTAATGTTGATTCAAGTGCCCTTTTTGGTTGAAAGATTTTTGGCACACTTTACATCTGTACTGCAGTTCTTTGGTGTGCCCATTTAGATGAGTTTTTATGTGGGTTTTCTTTGTTGTAGAATAGGTACAAAATATGCAATTATATATACCTTGTTCATTTCGGCAAACTTCAAAGGTTCCTGTAACGCAAAATTTTTCATTAATGCAATAAAAATATTTTAAAGTTACTTTAATTGCAAAATATCTATGATTTAACACCATTAATACAAGATAAATAACAACATTAAACATTTTGAAATGTTGCATTCTTTAAAATTACAAACTACATACTTTGGATAACAGTATTTTATCAATTTACTTGCTTAAAACTAATCAATGAGTTGAACTGATATTAAGCAATAACATGTGAACTGCTTCTTACAACATATATGAAGTGAAATGAATAGAAGAACATGCATTATAGATTGCAATTTACAAATATGTAAAAAATGAATCAAGGAATATTTTTATCTTAAACATTAAGAAACCAAAAAACTATTACCTGATAACTGATCCATGTACCTTATAGTTAAAAAACTATGACACATCATTTTTATTGAACAGCTACTTACGAAATACATATATTTTTTTCCTCCTAATCCGTCCTTTACTTAAATCATATAAATAGGCAAATTTTAATTTTCTAACAATAATAATTATTATTAATAGTATATCAAATTTAACCCCATACAATTAAAAATATTAAATTGTCTGCATAGGCTAAAAGAAGTTTTTATAAATATGAAATGAAATTGTTAAATATGAAAGCAAGAAGTTTTGATAAATATGAAATGATGTCAGGTCGACCAAAGTTGATAAAATGTTTCAACAATCCAAAAAATAAAAAATCTGTACCTCAAATGTAGTCTTAGCATTTAATATTTTGGTAAATGCTATATGAAATATAAAAATAAATATATAGTTAAAAAAGCAGAACACATAACTGAAGCTATAGAGAAGAAATGTTACTTAATATTTTCTTTTTTAAAAAAAAAACTTTGCTTATTACACTATTGTTAAAATAAATTTCCAAATAAAACAGTAAAATTTGTAGGCACGTCCAGTACTATTATACATGTCCAATTTGTAGGCACGACAATAATTTAACAGTGCAACAATACAATGTAATTTATAATAAACCCTTTCATTGAAAAATACACGTTTTAGGATAAATAGAAAATATGATATTAAGTCTTTTTTTTTGTACAAATTTATTATAATAAACAATTAGTACAAATGTCAATCAATAAATCGACAATTGTTTTAAATTTAGTTTACAATTTTGTTTACAATTTAGCATGTGGAATATTTGAGGAAATTCATTTTTGCAGACACCACATTACACAAAAACTAATTGAGAAAAGAATAATTGTTCTTTAAGGTGGCTTAACTTATGAGACTGCATGTGGGATAATTGACGAAATGCTTTTTTGCAGAATCTGCATAGATATCAGATTGCAGATATCTTAGTACAAATGTCAATCAATAAATTAGCAATTGCCTTTTACGTGACACAATTTAGCATGTGGAATATTTGAGGCACTTACTCAGACATCACACTTACACAAAAACTAATTAAGAAAGAATAATTGTTCTTTAAGGTGGCTTAATTTATGAGACTGCATGTGGGATGATTGACGAAATGCTTTATTGCAGATATCTGCGTAGATATCAGATTGCAGATATCTTAGTACAAATGTCAATCAATAAATTAGCAATTGTTTTTTATGTGGCACAATTTAGCATGTGGAATATTTGAGGAGGAAATTCATTTTTGCAGACATCACACTTACACAAAAACTAATCAAGAAAAGAATAATTGTTCTTTAAGGTGGCTTAACTTATGAGACTGCATGTGGGATGACTGACGAAATGCTTTATTGCAGATATCGCATTTATAAGGTTTCTCTCCAGTATGTATTCTGTAATGCTGTTTCAAATGACCTTTTTGGTTGAACGACTTATGGCATATTCCACATATGAACTGACGTTCTCTAGTATGCACATTCAAGTGAGATTTCAGGTGAACTTTCTTAGAAGTAGAATAAGAACAGAATGTGCAGACGTATAAGCCTTGTTCATTACAGCAAATGACAGAAGTTCCTACAAAATAAATTTTTTATTATAATACCATTTTAATTTACTTTATCAGTACTTGAAATCTGAAGTGCCAACGTTCCAAACTTGCTATCAGTATTCAGAAGTGCAATTATATATATAATATTAATGGAATTCAAACATCCACAATTACTACTTGTTTTTAAAACTTAATTCTATATTGATATATACCAATAAATAAAGTGCTATTTTTTCATCGAATATTTGCGGCAAATAACAAATTCTCATAACTCTGGGCTGTTAAGGAAAAGAAAAAGTTGTTTTTAACAGGTAACACGGAAATTCTCAAAAATTGTTTTTTTTTTTACTACACTGTAATTTTGACAACAAAATTGTAATGATTATTGATAAGAAAAAGTAATACTTAAGTATTATTTTTTTCTTCAAATATTTGCTGTAAACAAAATTTTTTAACTCTCAGTAGTTAGGAAAAAGAAAAACTTGTTTTTCATCGGATTATCACAAAAATTTTCAAAAACCATAATTTTTATTACTACACTATAATTTTAATAACAAAATCGTAATGATTAAGGATAAGAAAAAGTAACACTCTTAAGTGTTACAGTTTTTTTCTGAATGTTTACTGCAAACAGCAAAAATTTCATAACTCTTGGTAATTAGGGAAAAGAAAGTGTTTTTACAGATTATCATCAAAATTCGCAAAAACCATAATTGTTATTACTACAGAGTAACACTGAAATTTGGAGAACAAAATCGTAAAAATTACAGATAAGTCGTAATAATAGCCACCTCTGTGAAATTAACCTACAAATTAATACAAAGAAATGTTACGACAATATGAAACATTATTGGAAGTTTAAGTCTTAAAAAGAGTTACCAAACAGGTAGCATCTTGTGAGTATAATGGAAACAAAAATAATAAAAATGCTCTTTAAAAGGCTGTAAGCTGAGCTGTTGGGCAAAAATAAAATGTATAATAATAAATGTTATACCCTAAAACAACTTTTATAATGATATAAAAAAACTCTCTTCATGTAATATAATTAATTTCATAAATTTAATTTACCCTCAAAAATCTTCACATGAGAAAACCAGTTTTATGTATCACCACATATTACTCTAATTGCTATGTTTTAAAGTTTTTGCTATAAATTCTTCTATCAGTAAATAAAATAGAAAAATTCTTAAATTATAAAATAATAGAATATAAAAATTCTAAATTTGAGAAAAAATAGAAATACTATTAAGGTACTTTACACTTATTCATAATGTATAAAATACTATTACTTTATATGTATTCAATCAATTTTCTTTGCAACGTGTACAACAACCCAATCATAAAACAATTTTCTTTTTTAAATAGAAGCAGTCAACTTTTCCCCCAGTGAAATCATTTATGCATATGGAATTTATAGCAGATTCCAGAACAAGCAATCTTAAAAAATTAGTTATACTATCAAGTTTAATGAATTATTTATGAAGGATTTTTCTTTTTGTCAAAAATGTGCATTCTAAAAAAATAGCAGGCAGTTAAAAAAAATCCCAAATTTGTGAAATCATGAGACTACAAATTTTTTTTAAAATGATCTAAAAAAATAAGAAGCTATTTATTCATTGAAAAAATGCCTTAAATTTAAATCCACACAGTTAAAATGTCATTCAATTTTTTATTCACTAAATTCACTGTTTAGATTTTTGAAAAACTATTTACATAAATAATATAAAAATATCAAACAAAGTACGCATACAAATTACTGCATCAAATTTAACGTAATAAGTTACGACAAAATCAGCCAATCGGAGTAGACATACAAAAGTATTTATTTACAAACACTGACAATATAACAGGAAAAAAAAAAAAAAAACAGAAATTATTCTTAGAATATCTTTAAAAGTCTGTAAAATTTGATACATATTCTTAGAATTCACATTTAAGTATTTTTGATTTAAATTTACAGACAGCATAAGTACCACTCTTCAGTTTTGAGAAAAAAATCAGTGGACTGAATTCCATCCTCCATTCAAAATTTAATTCCAACTTTTTTTCAAATAAAAATTTTCAAAAAATGAATAAAATTTGCATTTTTTTAAAAAAAAAATGCACAAATTTTTTTTATCTGTTAAGATAAAAGAGATTAATACTTTTTTTATGAAAATATTGTAATTTTTCATAATTCTTACAAATGATTAAGTAATGATGCCAGAACACAATGAAAGAATAGGATTAACTAACTTCAACATCTAATTGCGTTCACAAAATTTGTAATGTTAAAACTCTGCTTGAGCTTATAAATTTTTCAGACATTTTGAAATGCTGGGCAAAAGCTAAATTATTATTTTCCTTAAAAAATTAAACTTATAGGGAAAAATGTTATTAAGATGAAGTGAAAAATAAGTAAAAATATAAATGGCTCCAAGAAAAAGTTGGTGTTGTAAAAATATACATGAGGTTAGCTGTTATTTTTGTTTTGCCTGTTGTAAAAAAGAAACCAATAAAATGAAAAATAAATGTGCTTTTTTTAGAAAAAATAATCCAAGCCATTCATATTACGCGGGACGTAACATAATATATTTTTTCGGATTTACAACTCACAAAAAGTGAGCTGTAGATTTCTGAAAAATTCTGATAAATATTGCTAGACCATGTCCATTGATCAAAACATAAGTTGTCTTGAATTTTCTTTAGAGTTGGTACTCTTGATAGAAAAAAAGGAAAACATTTTGAAGTTTTTTAAAAAAATTGGATAAACTCATCTTTTGTGGAATTTGACAAAACACAAGTTTTGAAATGTAATTTTTCTTCTTCTTTTTTTTTAAAATCTAGTTTCTGTATTAACAGAGAAATTCAAAAATCACACTCAAAATATTATATAAAAGTTGTTTCAAGTTGTAATTAGAACACGTTTGCATTAGCCATAACATACCTTTTGTTATTAACTATTACACTTTTCCACAATAACATCAAAATTATGTTTTTCAGAAAATTATCACATAAGTTATTTGCATAGAATGTCTTTAACATTAATGCACTTAAAATAAATTTTCAAATTGAACAGTATTTAACATTATTTACATAAAGGCTTCTAATTGCATAAAATACCTTGCTTATTAATTGGCATGATACAAAGAACTTTTTGTTCAAATTAATTACAATAAACATTCTATTAGTACAAATACTCATCAAGATAAAATTAACTAATCCTTATAGTGCTTCAATTTATGATACTGCAAGTGTGATGATTGGTTAAATGTCTTGTAGCAGATGTCACATTTATAAGGCTTCTCTCCAGTATGTATTCTATAATGCCTATTCAGTGTACTTTTTGTACCGAAAGATTTTTGGCATACTTCACATGGATATTCACGCTGTTTAGTATGCATATTTATGTGACTTCTCATGCGATCTTTCCTGGATGTAGAATATTTGCAAAATATACACACATATAAACCATTTTCATCATGGCAAAGGTCTAAAGCTCCTACAATAGAAAAATGCCTGTTACATAAAAATATTTCCGTATAAATTGATGTAAAAAATTATTACAATGTATTAAAAAAAAATTCTACACATACCTTGCTAATGAAATATTTAAATCATCAAAATTTAAGAAATATTAAAAAAGTCAAGCAAATTTTTACAAGTTGTGCAAAATTATATTCAAATATTTTATAATCAAGAACACAGGAATGCTCCTTCATACTCCATTCAGCGAGAACTGATATCGATAATGAAAATAAAAGTTTGCTATTTATTGCAAACTTTATCTATTTATACTGGTCCCTCACCGAGTCAGCGATTCTTTCTGAATTGACCATTAATCAGATTGGGTTGCTATTCAGAATTTTGACATCAATCAAACGGTAATTCCAAGTATAAGGTGGTTTTATTTCCTTTTGCTATTAGATCAAACAGAGCATAGCACACGGCTAAACAGAGTATAGCACATGATCAACACTTAAGAAAGTGCTCTAGTAGGGCATACTCTTTGAGGGTCGCAGAAGCCAAAATACAAAAAAAAAAAAAAAAAATGGTATATCATGTTTTGTCTGTGGACATCAGGGGCCTTTCTTTTGAAAAGGTAAATGGTTTTTAAGATTTGTACTATACATAGGGCTGTCCAGGCAATGCCAGTTCAAAGTGTCTCAATTTTAACAAGGATGTTTTTGAAATTTATGGACCTGATTTATATTTAGATAAACCATTTCAGAAAATAGAAACAAAATTATGTCAAAAAAATATGGTTTAATTTAGAGTATAACAGTTGGGAGCTAATGTTACATTGAATTAAATGTTATTAATTTTACAAACTCTAGATAAACTGATCAAATAGTGTGGCAAGTTAATATGAATTATGCTAATCAAAGAGAGGCAAGTGGCTTCAGAGGGTGATTCTGCTGTAGTAGAATCACCCTCTGAAAAGTAGCTTTGGTTATTAACATTAGTTTCAATATAAAATAGCAACAATTTGAGCATAATTTTAATTTTTTCAACAGTGCAATTTGCTTTTTACTAATTTATAACATAGGTGGTCAATAATGACCACTCTCATTTTATATTCTTCTATATTATGAAGTGAAAAAAATATGCACACGGGAGATTCAAATTAATATTTGAGGAAAAGCAATATAAAAAAAAATCTACAGAGTGACTAGTGCGAAATGAAAAAAACATTAAAAATTTTTCTTAGTTAAATATCAAGTCACAATCCTTAAAATACCCGCTTCCTTAATTTTATATTTTACAAGGATTCTTAAAATATATATTAAGGGCAATCATAATGGAATACCCAACATAGAGTAAACATTATATAAAGTATTTATCAGTTTGAATTTATTATAATAAACATCAATACAACTTAGAATGGGACTTGGTTGATGAGCTATTATAAAACCACACTTTTTTTTGTTTTTAGGATTAAAATAAACATAATTCAGTAGAACCTTGATCGATCATTACTGAGGGGAATCTTCTTTAATATTTACATTTTCTATAAACAATAAATACAGGAAAATGATAAATGCGGGTCCAAATTAAATAATAATTAATGAATTGAAAATGTAGAAAAACAAGAGGTAGGAGACTTGAAAAATTAATATGTTTACTATAAGTATTAAAAAATTTCAATTGATGACTATATTGCAAAAATACTTACAATGCAAACAAATGAACACATTTATTTACTTAAAGTATTTGAAGATTTTGGTAAGAATACTCTAGGCGCAAATAACAGATTTTTGACATTTGTAAAAGATTGTTGTTCATTTTCTGCAAGCTCTCATGAATACTGATTGTTGCTCATTGTTTCTTAACCTTCAGCAAATGTTGACACTGGTTGCGATTCCACTTCGCCATCTGTTGTACTTTTCGCCTTTTGCCACCATTTCTGAACTTACAACACCACAAGTTTCAATATTTTCATCAACTGATACGTCAACATCAAATGTGCTGTTGTTTTAACCAAACTGTAACAAATCCTTGTTTCCTTTTTATCATTGGTATCAGGAGTTAAAATTTTTCAACGCAAAACAAAGAAAAATTTCGATGTTTTTAAATGTCGGTAAAATTTTTGAACGAAAGGTGCGGGAATTCCTTATTTTTCAAAACAATCTAGACAAGTATTATTAACATAATAAAAATAGCATTTATGATGAGACTGTTAAAACAAGACGATACATACAGGAAAATGAGAGATGCAGGAACAATAGATTGAGATTTGACTATATTAGTACGAAAATACTCAACAGGAAATCAATACATTTTTGTTATGGTGACTCAATTTGTGACTACGCAAACTAGTTGACTGGTTAAATCTTTTATTGCAGATATCACATGTATAAGGTTTCTCTCCAGTATGTATCCTGTTATGCCTTATCAGATTGCTATTATTATTAAAGGATTTTAAACACACTCCACATGAGTACTGTCTTTCTTTGGTATGCACATTTATATGAATTTTTAAATTTCCTGCCAAAGGTGAAGAATACGAACAGAATGGACAAAAATGCAAAGCTCTTTTCTTCAAGTCTTTAGCAGCAGAGGTGCCTGTGAAAGAAATATATATATTAAAATGCATTATTTTTAATTCTAATGGAAAGCATAAGTTACATCAATATCACTTACATCAGTATTACTAAATGCATAAGTTGAAATATTCATACAATAAAATGCATAAAGAAATAAGTCATGCTTAAAAAAATGAGCTTGTGAATTGAATAACATTAGGTTTGATTTATTATAAGATATTAAAAATTTAGAACAAATATAAAAAATGGATTAATAAGCTTAAGTGATGAGTAGGTGCAGTGACTGAACAAGTAGTTTGGTACAATAACTAGGTAAATTCAGATTCACAAATTGTATTCTCCCACACTATTTATAACACAGGAATGATCTGATTATACATTCATGACTGGTTATTGAAATGGTAGTAAAATTATTGAAGTGGCTGAATCAAAAATTCAATAAGAGGAAAAAATTTGAAATTACCTTGTCATTGTCTCGAGACCCTCAATTGCTAGTAGCAAATTTTAAGTGACACTTAAAAGAGAAGTTCTAGTAGCAGCTTTAGGGTGTAAAAAATTTGTATTTCATAAAATGTACAGTTTATGTAGAAAGAAATTACTTACTAATGCACACTTTAGGTTGCAATTGTTGCTGATATTATGAAAAGAACTATAAACTGAGGTTTATGAACACTACTTAATTATATGAGTACTTTTATAAGTAAAATTATTGATAAAGCTTGGATTGCAGAAAATTAGTCTTAAAAAACATTTGTTTTCTGTCTAACAGTCAATAGACGACTTTGTTTTACTTACTTATTTATAAATATATAATATTAATGTTTTTGATACAATATCAGAAAGCACCTTTTGTGATTATAATGCTGTGGGTTAAAAATGAGGTTATATATTGTCGTGGTCAATTATTTAATTTAATCAAATTTTTTTAAACCATTTTTATTAACTTTTTCATTTTTTCTGATTAATTTTCAGCAATCTGTTTCTTTTTTTGGTTTTTGATTTGTAATTTTCCCACATTCATAAATACTTATATAAAATTTCTCAATATAATGCAATATGGAAACAATTATTTATATTTACACAGAGTACTCAATAATAAAGTATAGTTCACATAATTAAAATATATTGTACAAAGTGTATGAAAATCAAATTAGTGAAAATGTCATTTTAAATAATAAAACCAGCATTGAATCTAAAATATCATAATTTTTATTACAATAAATCCACCATAAAAGCTGGTTACAATAAAAAATAAAAATGCTTCATAAATTAAGGAAAAACACTGATATTTGACTTCAAATTTTTAAAATTACAAAAATATCTGAAATTTTTAATTCTGCTTAATTTGAACAGCTGCTCATGCTTAATTTAGAATAAGAAAGAAAAAAAGGTTTATCTAAATCTATTATCAAAATGTGCAATAGAAATAGACTATTCAAGTGCACATTCAGTATTTGAGCAGATACAATAAAAAAAAATATATATATATATCAAATATAATTGACAAAATGAATGACAGCAGATATTAAGAAATACAGTTGAGTATCCTTGATCTGAATTCTATAAATCAAAGGACTTAATTTGAATATTTATGATAAAAATTACCCAAAGTTCAAGTTTTTTAAAGTCTGAAATTATTCCAGTTGGTTTCTCTTATCAATACTTCATTATACAGATAATTTATATGCACTACGAAAAAAAATTAAAAACTAAATTATATTCAAGTTGCTTTTCTAAATTTTTTGTAGTTAACATATCAATAATAATCATAGAGCTTCAAAGCATATTTTTTTTTCAAAAATACAACGCAAACCAGATGATCAGTTGCCTTATTAAAACATTTATTTCAAATACACTTTCAGTAATGACATTTCAGTTGATTTTCACAATTCAGTAAAGCATTCATGCTGTGGCGAACATATATACAGCTATTATTTAGTATGCCTGGTTACTCAAATATTAAGTTTTTTCTAAGGAAATAGTACAATACGCACAAACAAATAAACCACAATTTTTTGACAATCAATTAAAAAGTGCCCAGAAGGATTGATACTAAAGTTCATGTGAGGCACATACTTAATTCATATGGGAGGAGGGATACTCATAGAATTTACAACTATCGGGGCAGTAAACTGATACATTAGAATAATACAGTTAAAAAGACAAAATTTGAAATACATTTGAATACAAATTAACGAAAATATACAAATATAAAAAAATAGCTTGTACTCGAGTTTTAGTTGTAGATCAAAGTAAATAACAATAATAAAAAAATTTTTACACCCACAAGTACTTTTGAACTATTGATTGTTATGATCTTTTTCCCCATTAAGATACGATTTTTATAGTTTGAGAAACTCACTTAAGATATGTTAACTATTTGGTGCAAACTCTATTTCAAGTAAGAAAAGCAGTGACATAGCATACTTTTCCTGAATATACATACACTTTTTCCAATTTCTGAGCTCTTGAGGTACAGTTCAAACCTTCTTCATAACAGTAAAAGTTTAAACGCATTAATGTCATGTTACTTTCACAAAAATGTTTCCGAAAAGCGAATTTTTAATAATTATTTGCTACTATTTTATTTAATAATGATCAGATTTTTTTAAAATTTATAATGCAAGCTATTTTGTAATTTTCTTTTCTTCAAACTACTCATCTTTAGAAAACTAAATTTAACATTTGAGCATAATAGATGAAATAATTTTAGTTTTTAATGATTATTTCTTAGTAATTACTCAACAGATTTCATTCAAATTTTAAATTTTGTAATTGGCAATTACACAGTAAGGAAAAATTTAATATGTTACAAATCAGGAAATTTTTCAGACATTATTAAAATAAATAACCAAATTTTAACAGATATAATTTTTGCAAGAAATTATAATTCACAAAACAAGTTTTATAAATGGGTGAAAATACTTTATGTTTCACACAATTGTTTTAAAAAAAAATTGTAATATAGAATAAGACTAAACCAACATTGAAGGATCAATATTTAAGGATAGTTTTTGCCAATACCAGGGGTTTTCTGCATTTCTAAGTTCAGGGTCAGCTTGAATTATTAAAGGATTAATATTAGACGTTAAGTCAAGGACACCTAACAGCAATTCTGGTCTCTTTTGGTAGCTGCCTGACAATTTGAATTACTTGAACTGAAATAATGGGACTATTTTATAGATTGCAGCTATCTGGAATATTATTCAAATCTACACATGTTCATTCAGAAAAAGTACACATATTTGTAACTGACTTCGTAGCTTAAATTTTGATTTGCACATATCATAGCTTAGGTGGAACCACTTGATCAATGAGAATTGCATCTTAATGCTTAAAAGTCCACTCGGTAGATTAAATGTTACTGAAAGGGAAAATTTTCTATGATCTCAAAATAATTTCTTATTGGTTCATAACATTAGAAGCATTTTTTGTACACAATTAGAAATGATCAGAATTAAATTGAAATATATATTTACTAAAATTTCAATAGTTCTACATAAATTTTCAAATATATGTGTATAAAATAAGGCACTGTTTGAATCGAAAATATGCAAAGCAAAATTTACTTAATTTTATAAAGTCGTGATAAGTATAGTGTGCAAAATGAAGAACAAATCACTCTGAATAACTTTTGAAAGAAAGATCAGATTTTCACGCACTAGGACTCAAAACTTAATGTTTCATGGGACAGTGACAAATATGCTAATTAATTAGATCAGATATTTTAAATTACAAGATCAGACATTTTAAAATTTGATTTCTCAGGAGTTATTCATCAGATTTCGTCCCAACTTTGTATTTTGCTTTCGAAAATTGCTTTCTTTAAAATGATTTAAAAATTTGTATACCTCACAATTAGAAATTTTTTTTTACTATTATTTAAAAAAATGATAAATTATTAAAAATTATTTTATCTACGGAATTATTTTCAGGAAAATGAATTTTATAATTGTGCTTTAAAAAAAATCTCCGGATATGGTGAAATACGAAAAATTAACATTAAGGCAATGGACTACTCTTCTGACCAAACTATATTTTCCAGATTGCGGTTATCCCCTATATTTTGAAGATGAGTCGCGATGGCTTAGGGAATAGAGCGTTCGCCTTCCAATGAGGTGAACCGGGTTCGAATCTGGCTGTTCAACGACAGTCATGAAATAAAAAATATTTTGAAGATTAGCCACGATGAGCCACAGGGGATAATGTGTTTGTCTTCCAATGAGGTGAACCAGTTTTGAATCCCAGTGACGGCTGGTCGATACGAAACCCGCTTCCGGCTTGCACTGATTACAATGCTGACATAAAATATTCTCAGTGGTAGACAGATCATGGGTTAAAATCCCATTGCTGTCAAGTTAAACGTAGGAGGTTTTCCATGTCATGTAATGCAAATGCCGGGTTAGTTCCATTAAAAAGTACTCCACAAAGGCAAATTTCTCCCAATACTTGACCCAGGAGTTAGCTTGTCTTCTGGATTGGGTTAAAAATTACAAGGCTACGGAGTTGAACATTAATAGTCATAAACCCATAAAATTGGGTCGGCTGTTAAACGACGGTCATAAATAAATAAATTATAAATATATTTTGAAGATGTGGAAAAAAAGTCCACCAAAAAAGAAAATATTTGTTTATATGGAGAAAGTAAGTTTTTGCAACTGACTTAATACTTAAAATATCGTCTGCCCTTATTAATTAGTAAATTTTAAGTCACCACATGGAACCATTAAGCTTGTGAATCCGATCATTAGATCAAAAGTTATTCTGGGTGTTTCATTTTTTATTTGAGCACGGCACAATTTCAAATAGTAAATAATAAAATACGTATAAATTTTAGTCCAAAATTATAATAATAAACATAAGAGTAGTTATAAACAATCCATTTTCCTCAAGTTAACCTAAAATGAATAAGTTTATGGCGGCGCAAATGTGTTGATCGATTAAAGGTTTTGCTGCAGAGATCACACGCAAAAGGTTTTTCTCCAGTATGTATTCGATAATGGTCTGTGAGGTGAGATTTCTGAATAAAAGATTTTTGACAGACCTCACATCTATACTGTCGCTCTTGAGTATGCATCTTTACATGCTTTTTTATGTTACCGATGACAGGTGTAGAATAAGCACAAAACATACAAATATAAAATTCTCCTTCCTTTCGATAATTATTGAAGTTTCCTGCAAAGACATTAAAAAATAGTATCAAAAGATATTACTTTAAATTGGTAAACAAATAAAATTTTAATACAATCAACTGAAAAGATATACACGTATTAATTTAAAGGATGTATTTTATTAAAAATAATAAATGTAATTGTTTTTATCAATTTCCTAAAATAATTCGTGTCATTAAAATATTGTTTCATTGGTACAGAGAAATCTCATTTTCATTGTTATGCAAAAATTTCTTACTTTTTGATAATTATTGAAGCTTCTTGCAAATATATCAGAAAACTGCATGAAGAGTTATTTTAATATTGGTAAACAAATAAGATATTAATATGATCACTGATCGATACCATCTAATACATGCATTATTTAATGAGGCATATTTTTGTGTAATTTTTTGTAGAATATGTACAGAATTCACAAACAAACCTTCTTTATTTTGGAAAGTATTCAAGATTCCAGCAAACAAAAAATTGTTGTATATAAAACATTATTTTTTCAAAATAGTACAAGTTTATAATTAATATAACACTAATAAGTTATGATTTAAAAAATATGAAAATTTATAATATTTTCATTTAGAGCAAAATATTATGCTGGGCACTTTTTCAAATCATTGTAATATATTAGTAATAATTAGCAATTATGAATACATTTTTTTAATGCGGTTAAGTTCATGAGAATGCAAATTGGATGATATATTAAATTGCTTATTGCAAATGCTACATTTAATTTATAATGTTTTTCTCCGATGTGCTTACTATAATGATGATGATTACCCTTTTGGCTGAAGGACTTTTGACACACTCCAAGTATATACTGCCGTTCTTTGGTATGCATATCTATGTGAGTTCTCAAATTATATTTGTTACTTGTAGAATATGTATAGAATTTGCCTACAAATAAACCTCCATTTTGGTAAGCATCAGAGATTCCCATTGAAAAAAATTATAACAGTACAGAAAATAATTTTTTTCTAAAATAGTACAAGTTTAGACTAATATTGCAACAATAAATCACAATTATTTAAAAATATATGCAAAATTATAATTTTAATTGAAGTAAAATATTGTGCAGAGCACTTTTTTCAAATCATTATGATAAATACATTAGTAATAATCAGCATTCATAAATACATTTTTTTTAATGTGCTTAAGTTTATGAGAACGCAAATTGGATGACTGATTAAATTGCTTATTGCAAATGTCACATTTATAAGGTTTTTCACCAGTGTGTATTCTGTAATGTTGATTCAGATGACCTTTTTGGTTAAAGGATTTTTGACACACTCCACATATATACTGCCGTTCTTTGGTATGCATGCTTACGTGAGTTTTCAAACTATATTTGTTATTGGTAGAATATGTACAGAATTCACAAACAAATAAACCTTCTTCATTTTGGTAAGCATCAGAAATCCCTGCAACAACGAAAAAAATCTCATTGTATATAAATTATGTTTTTGCTTCAAATAAAAAACTTATAATACTAAGACATATAATGAAAGAAATATAGATTAAGGCATCTTGTGAATTTACAAAAACTCTACTTCTGAAGACTCTTTACAAGTTTTATAAGCAATTATTTTAAAATGGGAAAAAGTAGGCTTTTTTAGTCATAGATCATCAGTTGTAGATGAACTAAAGCATAGACTTCTTTTGGACTATGGAACATGCAAAAATGGTTTCATTCAAATAAATGATTAAGAACAATCGAGGCTCAGGGGCTAGAGCATTTGCTTCCCAATGAGGTGACCCAGGTTTGAATTCCGTGGTGTCTGGTTGTTACGAATCCGTTCCCGGCTTTCACCGACCACAGTGCTAACGTAAAACATTTTTGGTAGATGGAGTATGGGTTAGATTCCTCTTGTAGTCTGGTTAAACGTGGAAGGTTTTCCTCTTCATACAATACAAATGCGGGTTAGTTTGATCAAAAAGTCTTCCTCGAAGGTTATACTGTCACATTGCTTGATCCGGGAACTCCCTTGTTTTTTGGGTTGGGATCAAAATTGCAATTCAACAGAGTTAAATTGCAATTTTGCGATTTTTTACAAGTACTGATTTAATTAATGCTGATGATATTTAAACATCAGTATAATGCTAAAGATATATAAATGATTTTTAGTTAGAATGAGAAAACTAGTTTATTATAATGGATAGTTACCATATTTGGGAGACTTACAGTTTAGCTTACGCTTTTGAGTAAAATTAGAGGATATTAATTTTAAAATGTAAAAAATTTCAATTAATCAAACTAGGTTGTAAAACAAAATGAGAAAAAAAGATCCTTGAATTTGATTTAAAATAGTTATGGTACAAGAATACTAAATTAAACATAAAAACACGTTGCCCTCATGGTAAGGAAACCACAGGGAGCAATAAATTAAGTCTGGTGCAATAAAATGAAAGCGAAGAGTAAACAGAGAGCCCAGTAGGCAATAAAAAAGTTGCAATTCAAAAAAGCACAATTTGTTTCAAGGATATAAAACAATGGTTTAACAAACAAAATCAAATCATATAAAATTCATGAACTACCAATTTAAGTACTATAAAAAAAGTAAATATTGTTGGATCCATGAGCTAAAGAAAACAACCCATGTAGGTGGGAATGAATAAAGCATGATTTTATTTTTAAAGATACGGAATTGTTGCAGAAACAAAACTAAACTATATAAATTAAGCAAAATAAATTTTTGCATTCATGTAAATCAAATATTTCAGGGTATATTTTTAATTAAAAAAGCAGCCTGTGCTGTTGAGGAAAAAATGTATTTAATTAAGCCATGACTTGTTTGAAAGATGTCTAATAACTTTTATACAAACAAATTTAAATTATATGAAAATCAAAATCAGTTTATATGCATTTAAATAAAAATTAAATGATATGATGCAGAGATTATTGGAAAAATTTATTAGATTACAAAACCCATTATCAGTGCTCATAAAAGTCCTAATAAATCATTTTTGAAATGAAGACAAAGCGTATGGATAGCACAGGTGAGTTGGTTGACTCTTTAAAGTGATTCACCACATGAGAGCGCAAATTCCTGCTCAATTATATCTCTAACTGTAAATGTAACATTGAAAAGAGATCTATCTGATATATGTTGTTGTTGTTTATCCTCTAATTGTCTGACGAGGTCAGACAAGATCCAGTAAGTTGTTGACCCTTTGATCCTCAAAAAGTCGATTACAAGAAGTGGAGAAGCATATAAGTCCTCCTTGGAAAGGCCCAAGCAGTCGAGGATATGTTCTGCTGAGGCCTGCTGGGCTTCACATTTAGAGCAAACTGCATAAGTCTTTCTTCCTTTAAAGTACGAGAGACTGTTCGTGTGTCCGCTTGCCAGTCTGGAAATAGCTGTTTGAGATGCTCTATCACCTACATGAACAAGTGAAGAGCCCGGTTCCTTGGCCGCATACCAATGATGAGAGGGAGGGATCCTCCACTTTTTTGATAAATGGCTTTTGATTTTGGATTGATACTCAGAAAAGGTAAGGGCTGAGGACGAAGATGTTAAATGACTACAGCCCTCCTTGGCCAAGCGATCCGCTTGCTCATTTCCAAAGATGTCAACGTGGGATGGTATCCACTGAAGATGAACGTCGTGGTGCTTTNACATTTTTTTTTTTTTTTGTCAGCTTACTTGTGGAATACTTCTAATATTAGATTCGCAATTAAGTAAGAGTAATTGGTGAATTGCAACCACAAAACTTAAGTGAATTGTACGCTTTTCTGAATACTAAATATTATCACGGAAGTGCGAAAGATTAAGTCTTTAGATACTGATGATCATGGTAAAAAATATCAATGGTGGGTTGTATTTTTCAAGTGAAGAATATGGAGATAAAATTGGTTAGTTCAAGAAAGTGACCAAGATTATTTTAAAGTAAATTCGGTATCATAACTTAAAACATAATGTTGACCACAGTAAGACAGAAAAAAGTAAAGAAAAGAAAAAAAGTAAAGACAGGAAAAAGAAAAAAGTAATGCTTGATGTGCTAATCAATGTGAAAAATTAATTTTTTTTGAAATCTTGATCCAAAGTCAGTACGCATTGTAATGTATGCTTTTAACTATTATGTTGCTATCATCAGAGCATTAAGTAATATTTTTGTAAATTTAATGAATTAAATTAAGAGCAATGAATTACAAAGCTTTAGCAAGAAATTATTTAACTCAGGAATCAACTATAGGAAAGATCAGGCAAACCAAAAGTGTATTAGAAGTAAAGAAAAAATATATAGGCACTATAATATTTCACCTATAAAGAGGTTTAAATTTTATAGCTATACAATGGGCTTCTCTCTAAAATGCATCTGTTGAAAGCCCTTTCATTGCAACATGTTTTGAGTTTATTCAGTTTCAGTTAATTGAGAAACTTTATGAATATACAAGCTTAAATTGTTGGAGGCCATCTTCAACATATCCATTTTATGAAAATACCAAATAACTTTCAAATTTAGCAAGAAATGTTTCTTTTTTTAGACACCTTATGAATTTATGATCAAATAGCCTTAAACAGTTACACAAAATTAAAAGAAATTTTGTTAATGCTTATGAGTTTAAGCCCTTTAACTTTACAATCACTTAGAAAAAACTAAAGACCATTTTTGTGCCAAGTAGGATTTTTTAAACGAAAAAAAAAGATCAGTTTGATACGGAGGAAGACAGTCATACAACATATAAAATAAGATTTGAGATAAAGATTAAAAATATCCCAGTTTTTTTTTAATATTTAAAGCAGTTGAAGTTTCGAAGAAGATTATAAAAAATTATTTAATAAGGGTTTGCACTATTTAAATCACTTGATTAAAATCAAGATTTGAGTTCCGATTTAAATCACATATACACTTTAAAAAAAAACAAACTATTAATTTAAATCAACTGTAATAAAAAAGCTATTAAAGTCTAACATATTTTTTACATAATATAATTAATAAATACATTCTTCAAAGGGTGATTTTATTTATTTTCAAATCTGTTTTCCTCAAGGATGAAGGATTTTTACTAAAAATTGATGAAAAGAATCTATAAAATATATAAATTATTATTTTTTAAAATAGACCAAAAAAAAAAAGAAGACTAAAAGTAGATAAGAGTGGCAGGAAACTCTTAAATTATAATTTTCCATTAATTGCAAGTAAAATAATTTGCTGGTAATAAATATATTTTAACTATACCCATTTAATTTCATGTTTAATTTAAAACAAATGCTTTGAAAACTTAAGTATGGAAACAGTGTATAACAATAACGAAGAAAGACACTTGTTCTACCCAAAGTAATATAAAACAATTGGGTTTTTTTCAGTAATGTTTTCTTATAATTTACTCTTCATTGAATATCTAATTGGCAAATTTCTTTCAATTGTTAACATTCATTATTGTGATAAGCCTTAAAAAATAATCTATTATTTTATTTATTAAGTAATTTGTTTTTAATGATGAAATAATAAATTATTTCTAACTAAATTGGTGTCTAATTTAAGTATTTTAGCAAGGAATATTATCTATTTTAGTTATGTTTCTTTAAACAATATTAAGTATTATTAACACATTTTATCAGATATTTCATTTAGTGAATATAAAAAAAATAATATTTAAATAAAAAAATTCCATTTAAATCACGTAAATCAAATTTTTATATAAATTTTTTTTGTTAATGATTTTTTAATACTGATTTTAATGTTCATGTTTTGAGTGTCATTTAAAANCACTCGCGTAAGTCCTTCATGATGTTGCAATTTTTACAAACATGAGTTTAGTTATGTTTTTTTAAACAATATTGAGTATTATTAACATATTTTATCAGATATTTCATTTAGTGAATATAAAAAAAAATAATATTTAAATAAAAAATTCCATTTAAATCACGTAAATTTAATTTTTATATAAATTTTTTTTGTTAATGATTTTTTAATACTGATTTTAATGTTCATGTTTTGAGTGTCATTTAAAACATCTCAGAATGCTGTACTATGTATGCCCAACAAGTGTTATCTTAATATACAAGAATCATTCACAATTGAATGCAGAGTTTCAAAGTTTCCTAAATAAAAAAAAAACAAAAATTGTGCCAGCTCTAGTTTTAATTTATATAAGATAGGAAAATGCACTTGCTTTTAAGAAATACATTCTTAAGATAAAAATGAAATTTAATAACTTTTAAACGTAAATTAACTAACAAGGATGTCAATAACATTAAAAATTTTATTAGGTTACATTAATATTTCACAACAAGGGAGCAATCAAAAATTAAATTAAAGAAAAAAAATTTACATCTTACCCCTTCAGGACCAGAAAAATGAGAAAGAAGTGTTTTTCAAGGCTCGTTTACTCATAGCGCTTACGTACTGAAATGAGAGATCCAGATTTCGTCTACAAGATTTTGGCTATCTAGAGTCAGAAAGTCTTGTTTTATATATGATACCTAGGGCCCTGAGGGGAGAATTGTGTAATTGCACATAAGCGATCACAATCCTGACTAGATTGAAATGCCTTGTTAACTTCAAATTCAAAATTATATTAATTCCTAACTTTTTTTAACAAATAGCAAAACATCATACGAGTAACAAATTGGACCATTCACACTCAAATATATATTTTAAAAAAATATTATTATAAAATGATATAGATGAAGTGCCCATTAAAAAAATTATCTAAATGTTTTACCTTTTTTTGGTATTTTTTAAAATATTGTAATAACAAGATAAGTCCTTCAGAAATCATTATACAGGGTGCGTAGTCAAATTATTTGACAAAAAATAAGAACTTTTCAAGAACTCAAAAAATTTTTTAAGCACGTTAAAAAAATATCATAATTAGGCAGGGTTGCGAAGTTTTTGACAATTGACAGTTTTATCTTGTTTTAACCGCCATGTCAAAAAAAAAAAAAAAAAAAANCATTGTTTTTGACAATTGTAAAAAATCATGAAATTTTGAATCATGTAAAACGAATGGCGTTTTCCTACTCCATGGACTGACAATGCGCCGAAAAAGATTGGAGTTGAATTAATTATGAAAACATTGAATAGAACAATGTAAACTTTGTCTTTTTGCATGATTCGTAGCAAAAATCAACATGGTAAAGGAAAAATCTTATTTGAAATAGGGAAAATCAAGCACTTTTTGAAAATACCCAATGAAGAAAACACCTTTCAGGGCTTTTAAAAACCGAAAATTGAAAATAAGCACCTTTTAAAAACGCTACGCACCCTGTATATAGTTATGAAGTTTTAATCCACAAAAAAAGAAAAACAAATTATAAGTATGAGAATTGGAATTTTAATAGTGGAAACACTTATGTAGAGATGCTACAAAAATGAAACCAAATAATAATGGCTATACCACTTATTAGTTATTTCCCTAAGTTCAATTGGACTCTCTTGTCCAACATTACACACACACACACACACTTACGAGGACAGGGTCTTGTATTAGCTGGCAGTCTAATATAGTAATATGTTTTTTTTTCTTCAGAAACAGGAACAATGGAGTGAAATAATAAAGAGTGAATAAAGGTTGAATGTGTCAGAGACCATATAGCAAGTCAGTTATTCAGAGACTTAAAAAGTATTTCTTTTCTCATTAGCGGCAATGTGGTAAAATTCTTTGATATGGGGGAAGAAAAGAAAAAAAAAAGGATCCTCCATGGGGTGGGGAAGTGCTTAGTACAGTATTACCATATTGAGAATTATTATTCATTATAAAAAATTTCCGGCAAATTAAAAAATTATATTACATATAGTGTCCAAAATGTGGCCTTAACCATACTTCCTGGATTTACTTTGTGACTTAATTTCCTAAAAATTATTTTTAAAATATATATTTCTTTTACATTTTATCAATGACAGCTTATATCGAGCGTTTAGTCAATAATAGAGTTGTTTTATTTTAAGTCCAATTCCATTATAGTGAAATATTTTGTTTATTGATCTATTTATTGTTACATTTGCATTCCATAAATATATTAATAAATATAAATGCAAGGAAACTTTTTTCTCCTTGAAATCTCCCACAATTATTTTCAGTCATTATGTCCGAAGCAGATACAGCATTAGGGACAGACTTTATATGGCTGCATTATGATAATGCCTTTAATTTAGTGCAAAAGCTCCATGACAGTAGATTTTTATACTGTTAAACTAGACCGAAAGAATCAGGAATGAAGCATGTCATGTTGTAGTCTATAAAGAATATTAAAAGATGTTCAAAAACACCAGTATATTTTTTTAATACAGGAAAATTTTTCATTTTCTTAAAATCAGATAAATTTTAGGAACTTCTCAAAATTTTTGGGGAAAAAAAATTTAAGCGAGATTCTGTTTATAGTTAGGACATTTAATATTATTTAATAAAATATTATTGAAGCATTGCAGATTGGCTATTAATAAGTTAATAACAAGAAATGCATACAAATAAATGACAAACATATGAACTAAACTTAACAAATAATACTTTTTGAATTACTATAACATATACAGCCAACATTACTATCTTATTCTTTTAAGTTTTGTTATTATGAATTTTATGTTACAATATTCATGTAAGTGAATAAATTCCTTTTATTTTGGTTTTAGAAATATTATCCAGAAAAAAAGATGTAAATAACATATCTATAATTTTTATTTTTTGTGACTTTTAAATTTATAATAGAAAAAAAAGATTGATATTTATTACGAATCCATTATAAGAAAATATTGACAAAAAAAGTAAAACACGGCTGAAAAAATATTTAGAATGAATAGAACAAAAATTATCAACAAAAGACTTAAAAACGCTCACTAAAAGTGCAAAGATTTGGTTTAAGATATCTTAGTTTCATATAAATTATCAAAAAAAAAATAATTTGTCTCTTTTGTGACTATTAAGTTCATAATGGATAAAAGATTGCTATCTATTAGGGATCTATTATTAGGAAAATATTGACAAGAAAAAAAACACACAAAAAAAAACAGTGAATCACCGCTTAAAGAAGCATTTAGCCTGAAAATAACAAAAATTATAAAAAAAAGGCATGTAAATGCTGACCAAAAATGTCAAGATTTAGTTTAAGATATTTTGGTTTCATATAAATTATCCAAAAAAAAAAAAAGTTTTTTTTTGTGACTTTTAAGTTTATAATGGACAAAAAAAAAATTGACATCTGTTAGGGATCGATTATTAGAAAATATTGACAAAAAACAAACAAACAAAGGAACACATGTCGTAGAAGCATTTGGCTTGAATGTCATAAAAATTATCAACAAAAGGCATGAAAATGCTCACTAGAGATTTTAAGACACTGTGGTTCAAAATCAGAGAGTCAATCAAATTTAGTTCCTACTGCACCGAAAATAATGTCTCTGTAAATGCACTTTTTGAGTGAAACTTTTGGTGCAAAGATCACACTTGAAGGGACGTTCTCCTGAATGCAGCCTCATGTGTGTAATCAGGTGGGCCTTCTGCGAAAAGGACTTGCCACAGATTTTACAAGTATGAGACTTCAACCCAGTATGGATTCGCAAATGCACTCTGACATTCGTTGATATTGGTGAAGCATATGGACACAAGGGGCAATGGTGCAAACCACATTCATCTTTTTGTGCAATGGAGGAAAAAAAATCTAGAAAAATAAACATGAACAGGCTTTGAGAATATTTTAAATGATAAACTTTAAAAGTGAACAGTAATTTCTTAATCAATATTAATAAAAAATTGCATAATAAAATTAAAATTTAATTAAGCATATTATACTTACATTATTAAAGCAAAATGATACATGAATAGGTTTTTAAAACCATAAAGATAAGCATTAAAACTCGTGACTACAACTAGTCATTATTTTCGACCCCAAGCTTATTTAAATGGTTTAAGGAAATATTACTTGTACAATAGAGATAAAATGCTAATAGAAATGGGGCAAATAAATTAATTTTAGACAGTTTATATATCAATATTCTAAGTAAAGAAGATTTTTTTTGTATCAAGTTCGTCAATCCATACGAAAACAAACACATAATATATTTTTCCACATCACATAATCTTTAAATAAAAGCAGTGTCTGAAATAATTATCAGAAAATAAACAAAACCCATTTTTATAAAAAACAATAAAAAGCACAGTATAAAAAATATTACAAGCATTTATTTCTTAAAATATAGCTTGAAATCAACCACATACAACGTGACACTATTTAAATAAAAGTGAACAATATACAATAATCCATGAAGTAACGAACTTACAGTAATCAAAATTTAACATCATTCAATGCTTAATTAAAAAAATTCTAAAAAAATCAAGACTTCCATAAGAGCATTAATAAATTAAGGCATATTATGTCTCATTAAAAAATTGTTGCAGTTTGTTTTAATTGCTAACCAGAATTTTTTAATACAGCTCTTCAATTCATAATAAAAATAAGACAATAATGTCAAAAAAATGATATTAAATAATTTTCAATAAATAACACTATAAAAATGGTCCAAGGACAAAATATTACAGTTTCTGTTCTTCACAGTAATGACTTTCATCGTTCATAGATTCTAAGCCAATGCATAAAAATTTATAATAAAGTTTTAAGACAAATTTGCATATAAATTTGTGTAGAATTTACAGAATTAATAACAAACCTGAATTCAATGTTACAGAGAATTAATCGCAATTTTGCAAGTTACCTATTAGAGTGAAACTTTTATTGCAATGGTTGCATTCATAAGTATGAACTAAAATGAAGTGTTACAATTTGAGTTATTCTATTTACTTAAATTAAACTATATTCATGTTATTTAAATTAAACTATTAAATATTATTTAAGTCAAAAAGAGACAGGCTTGACATTAGCAAATTAATTATAACAAGACATTATTAACAAACCAGAATTCATTATTTAATGAATGACATTATGAGACACTGGACTGCGCAAATAAACCTTCAATGTGAAATTTTTAGTGCAATGATTGCACTTACAAGGATGTGCACCAGAATGTAGTATTTAAGTGATTCTACTTTGAATTAATTCAGAAAGAGTTGGGCATAACATTATTAGCAAATTAATTTTAAAAAGACACTGTGATTATAACCAGAACTCATTGTTTAATGAATGTCATTATGCATAATAAGTTAATATAATAATTAATAGCATACTACAAGACTATGAAAATTACACCTCAGAGTAAAACTTATAGTGCAACTTGTAATCATAAAATGTTCACCAGAATGAAGAGTCATAAATGTCAAATTCTTCTACATAAAGGTTTTATGAGAGAAAAAGATAGGAATGTGATTTCTTCTTAATATGTGACCTCATATGTAATTTTAGAGAGCCTTTCACTCGCGAAATGTAGGGACACCACGGACATGGATACATACCACACGCATCTAGATTGAGACAGGAAACATATACTGCTAAAAAATATATATTTTAAATAAATTAAATTTTTAAAACAAAATGTCTGAAATATTAACATTTGTGAATTTATATTGCAGGAAAGAATACAATAAAATTTTAAAAAAACTAAAAAGATATAAAAATTAAGTTAGTATAAAACAATTAAAAATTCAGATCTGAAAAGTGATAGCCTATAGCACAAACATGTTCTAAATAGTTCTTAGAATTTGATTTTCTAATACGCAATTACCTCAACAAATTATTTAGTATAAACAGTTGTTTAGAAGTAAATAATTAATATTTACTGTATGATATAAGGGTTTATATCTGCAGAACTTACAGTTTTATACAAAATTATAATATCGGCATTTCTTGTCATGAAAATATTTTGAAGGATATCAAATGATTTTTATCTAGAAATTTAGAAAATATTTTAATTAAAAAAAATTTTGGGAAGGAAACTACAGGTAATCCACATGAAATCAGGCATTACTAGGTCAACTTCAGTATTTCAAATATTTGTATTTTAGAGGTATCGTTTTTTATTTTATATTCATCAACTCAGAAAATTGAGATTTTTTAAAATACCACTGAAATGCTATATACTAATTAAATTAGACCATTTTAAAATGTCTTTTTTTAAAATAGGTTTTAAAATATTATAAATATAACTTGCTGCAGATAATAACAATACTTTGCTTGTTTTTGAATCTGTCATTTGTACAGCCTGGTTGGTAGGGCCCTGGGCACATGCCCAAGAGTTCGTGGGTTCGAACCCAGTCGGCCGAAGACTCCCAGTGTAGTAAAGTGACTGATGAACGTTAAATCTGTCGAGTCGCAAAATTTCTCCATGTTCCCATAACAAATCAATACCTCTGGGGGTACTGGATTGGAGATCGATCGTTCTCTGATTCAGGTCAAAATTACGATCTGTGGATGAATGTATGAATGGGTCTGCCCTATAAACGGGCGCGACGTATGATGTGGCAGAAGTCGAATTCTTGGCCATAGATGGCGCCACTGGAAAACAAGAAATGCACACTCGGCCTTAAATTTGCTCAGTTTCACCAAGCAGGCTTGCCCGTGTGGCAAGTGGCATTCGAAACAACAAACTCATCATTCAACAATTATTTATCACAGATACATATAAGCAATGGGAATAACTATGGACAGTAAATTTTTACTGAAAACAAAAGATTTCTTTGCTGTTTCTATAAAAATTGCAATATTCCCTTCTTCTGAATTTACACTTTTAATTTCATAAACTTTTGCCATACACAGAATTTTATTGATTTATAATATCTTATGAATTAATGAATGGTATGTGAAATCCAAATTTTTCTGAAGTGCAGGAAAAATGACTGAGGCTCTCCTATGAATTTTTATGTTACTAAATACTGCCATTTACACAATAAATATAAAGAATTTTCAACATTTAAGTGAATAAAAATAATCATATCAATTTTTACGGTATGTAATAAAAGTTTCATCCATTTACAGTATCTTTATATCCAAAAGCAAAGACAAAACAAAGCAGTATAAAACCACAGCACTTGGTAATAAAACTTGATTTCTAAAACAAGAGATTATAAGTCACTGATTCAAGTTAGAACAAGAAAATTATAGATGTCTTTAAACAGTTTTATCATCTGTTTAGAAATTCAGCGTGCAATAAAAGATAAATATAAAAGGCTTTGGACAGTAAAATAATAAGCCACATTTTTAAACAGTTTAAGCCACTGTTTGTGTTGCTAGCCAAATAACAGTTAATGTTAGAACTGCAAGCAAGAATAATTTATTTATGCAAACACTTAATATTTTTCATGATGACTGTTAAGAGGTTTATATATATTTATTTAAAATATGCATCTTGGAAGTCAAAATCACGATAAATCTTTTAACTTTGTTAAATGAAGATAAAAATATTAATATATAAATTTTGTTGCCGTTTTCAAAATCTAAGGAAAATTTTCTTGAAAATCAAGAGATTTGGTAGCTATGTATTGTCTCAAGCCTGTATATTAAATAGTATAATAATTTCAGTTTACCCTATTTTTTATCAATAGGCAATTTATTACTAAATTAAAAGTGACTAAATTATAAATAGGTAATTATATTCATATTTATTCAATGAATAACCCCAATAAGAATCAATTAGGAAATAAATTAACAGTAATTTTCCATTGCACTATATACATCGTAATTGCAATATTAAAAATTCAATTAAGATGTTAAATCAATTACATACTTAAAATAACTAAACATAAAAACACTTTAATTCAATTAGCATTGGTAAAAAAAAGTAAGGATAAGAAAATCTCCCTAGTTTTGTAAAGTGATTCAAGTAAATGGTTATAGGCAAGAAACACCTTTGAATTTTTGATATTTAGCCCGAAACATGCCAAAATTGGTGTTATAAACTCTCCAGGTATCAAGCCTTAGGGCAAAATTACAACAAAATTTCTCAGCTACACACTATTTTTTTTTAATTAATTAATAGGGAAAAAACAGGTTTTTGACAGCAGAAAAGCATGCAACCTACTAAAGATCAAAAAAATCTGATCAATCCCTTTTACAGTAGCTAGAGATGCATTTAAATTTATTGAGGAGTTTTTCAGAAGGGCCATCAGTTATTTTGTTGTTGTCCTGTCAGTGCTAGGAGGAATGTTGTCAAAAAGTTCTCTACAGCGCAATTATCATGTTTTTTTTTGGGGGGGGGGGGGGNTTTTTTTGGGGGGGGGGGGGTGAAACAAACTCCAGAAAACAAAATACAGAGAGTAACAAGAATGTCTACAGGCAGAAACCCTTTTACAAGTCAATTCTCCATTCGCCTGCAGCTGAACTGAAACTTTGTTAAAATATAACTAAAAATAACACTTAAGGCTGTGAATAGGCACCTCCACTCCAGAAACAATTAGTTGTAAAAGTCAAACATGTGTATTGTAACATGTCTATTATCTAGAATTGGTCAGCTTATGCTAGAAGAAAAGGGGAAGTGACCGTAACCGAAGATGGTGAGGGTTCGTCGAGATAACCTTTGCTTGATATATGAAGTGATGTTATCTATGAAACTGAATGTTTATATTCATTCTCAATGTTTTTTAATTGTCTACCCAATTACTCTTTTTGATGCCTATTCACAGCATTAGTTGTCAACTACAAACTGAACTTAAAATGAAATTTTCATATAATCTTCCCCTAAGTGCATAATAGTTAAATGGAAGTGATAATATTTAACATTAAACCATGTGAATTAAATGTGTGACACAATAAATCTCCAAAATTGAATATAACCTAACCAAGATTCATTTTTTTTCTACAATTTAATAAATGTCGTTGCATATTGCCTTTTTGAGTAAATGTCTTAGAACAGTTTTTACACATAAAGGGTCGTTTCCCTTTGTGTATCATCTCGTGTGCATTAAGGTTTCCTAATTGAGTGAATTTACTTGAACACATGCTACAAGCGTAAGGACGTTCTTTCGTATGCACTCTCAGATGTGTTTTCAAACTTGAAGCCTGCAGACAGGAATAGGAACACATTGGACAAAAATGTTGAGCACCGTCATACGGAGAAATACATCCTATAATTTAAAAAATAAACAAAACATGAGAAAAATATATTTTTAACTCATAATTAAGAAATTATTTGACATTCAAAAAAAAAATAATGTTGTATTTTTCCAGCAATAACAACAATGATTGCAGCTGAATTATAAATAATTGTTTCTGCAGAATAAATAGAAAAGTTTCAGCAGATATTTCGCCTTATTGACTATGATGCACTTCACTCATACAGAAACTTCTTCAGAACTGCAAATCTTTAAGCACATAGAAATCACAAGTGTTTTTATTTTTTTAAAAGTAATTTGTTATTATATTCCTTTATTCATTGAGGACTTTTATATTTCGGCTTTAATAACTAGTAATATTTTTTTACTTCAAACAAGTACTGAAAATATCAAAAGAGGAAGTACTATAAAAAAATGTTTAACTCTAAAATTTAATAAAAAAGTAAACAGAAACAATGCACCAATAATATTCTGATAATAGAAACTAATATTATTAAAAGAAAACTATATAATGTATCGTTATTTGCCTAGTTAGTGTAACCTTTGTCAATCTATATCTTCTCTGCTTTAGCCATTCCTTCAAACTCAAAAATTTACGCCTAGGGACTTCACATTAATTAAGCAATGAAGTAGGATAATTTAGTCACTATCACAAAAATTTTAATTATATGGAATCAACTAAAAATATAATCTGTAATCTGATAGAAAACTAAAAATAAAATTACAATCATTCAAAAAAGTCAGGAAATAGATTTTTTTTCGTACCTGCATAGTTATTATTCAAAAGAAATAAGTTTTTGAATATTTACTATGAAATATAACTAAAAGAATAAGCTATTGTTTTTATGACATTAGCTGTAAAAATATATTTTCCCAGTTACTCACAATATTAGCAGAGCTAAGCACAAGTCATTATAGAAAAGTATTGAAAAAAGTGACTAAAAATTTTTAAAAAGTGATAAATAGTAACTTAATTAAAAAAAAAGGTTTTAATTTCCAGGCAATATCTTAACCTAACAAATATACAAGTAGAAAAAAATTGTTTTCGAAACATTTATATCTGAAGAAATCAAATATAACTATAAATTACATTTTAGATGACTACTATTTAAAAAATTACATTATATATATTCTCTAATTTTTTCTAAATAAAAAAAAAAGTTTACTGTTTCACTACTACAGCTTAAACTATACATTAAAATAACAGTGAAAGTATACAAATACAATAAAAATATTGTTGCTATTACGTAAAGTCAATACATATTTATTAATTGCCTTCATTTGCTATTGTTTTTTTAAAAATAAAATTTTATCAGAGGGCACTTCTTTACGTCGAGGTTTTTAAAAACAATGTGGAAAGCTAAAGATACATTTAACTGTTATTACTACAGAAAAAAAGGAAGTAAAGAAACTAGCTGAAAACAACGCAGTTTTACAATGGAGTTGTCACGAAACGAGTGTGGCATGACATGATTACTGAAATACCAAATAATAATATTGTGTTAAAAGTGTCAAAATAGGAAAAATGTGAGAAACTCTCAGAAAAACGATAAATAACTGCTTTAAAAAAACTGCAAATGGTCGAAAAACAATTGGTGGAAAAATGTAGAACCATGATAGAAATAATCGAGTTGAAATGGGGGATTTTTGAATAAATCGTTAAGAAATAGTTGTTACTGAAACCAGAGTTTCGTGTGTCTTTACAACATTACGTTAATCAAAAATATGACATCGTATTAATATCAAAGGAAATAGATTTAAAAATGAGCGTATTTACAATGGAATAGCCATGAATCTTGCACAAATGTGCTAGATCAAAAGTGAAAAAGGCAACTCGCAAAAATATCATATTAAAAATATTGGAATCTGAAACACCATGTGTAAAGGGTAAAAAAAAAAAAAAAAAAATTCATTCAACAACGGGATGACGAAATCTCTGCTAATCAAAATCATCATAAGATAAATCGAAAAATTGGGGTGCATTCTCATTGCATAATATTCATGCACATACAAGCAATTCGTCTTTCACAAAGTTTTGCATCTTTAGTGTAATTGCCGGGGGGAAAACGTAGGGAAATCACTACAGAATCAAAAGCGCTCAAGACCGATTTTCAAATAAATTGTTCATTAAAAATAATATAAGTCATATTAATTAAAAATAATGACGAAGCGAATAGGACAGTGAAATTGACTCAATAAGAACATGCAAAAATTACTGACAAAACGACAATAAAACAAAGTAAATTCACAAGGAAGTAAAATGCATCAAAAATGATAATTCAAACTTTCATGTCGTAAAGCAGCGCAATTTTAAAAAACCAAAAAGAAAAAACTGAAAAAATATTTACCGAAATATTTATCTAAATACTTACCAACATCAAAAATATTAATTTTAAAAAAAACCCCATCAAATGAGTGAAATTTCAAGTCAAAAATAGGTTACCCAAATTCACATCTTATATCGCAAAATAACACTTTATTAAAAAAAAAAAAAGAAAAAAGAAAAGCAAATAAAGTTTACTTTGTTACCCTAAGTACATTAATCTCTTCTAATTAACAGAAGTCAGTTCCAAAATTATAATTCTTTCATACACAGCATGTCTTTTTGAAAACAAACAAAGCATTGGTAATACTAACCATTCAAACATGAGAATATAAAGATTAGATGTCTTAAGTACTTGTAGTTATCCTTTTTGTATAAAAAGGAAAACAACAAATTTTGTACAAAGAGGTATAGTAAGATAAAGGTTTTGTATAAAATTTTTGTCTATTTTTCCTTTTTATACAAAAATTTCCTTTTTGTATAAAAAGGAAAAACTGGGTACCACACATGTGAACTCAGTACATGATATGACCATATAATGTGAAAAAATTTAATAAAATAACTAATTTTACAGAACAAAACCGCATAGTAATGTAACAGGAAAAGTTAAATAAACAGACTAATCTGATTTTACAACACAATAGGGTAATAAAAAAATCTTACAAGAGTGAATTAGAAGATCTAATGAACATATATCAATAATTAAATTTAATTTTTAAAGTTGTTAATATTGCATTTCAATAAAATTGCAATATACCCAAAATGGGTTTATTTGCAATTACTTCGTATAATCAAAGTTCCACTGTAGTCAATATAGAATAATAAATAAAGATGAGTTTTGTAAAAAAATATTGTCTGCATGGTTAAAAAGAACAAAATTTTTTTTTTCTTAAAAAAAAATTAAGTTTGGAATAAGATCATACCAACAATTGTTAGAAATAAAGAGTAAAAACATTTGATAGAAAATATTGTTAAATTAGTTCATGTTTCAAATCTATAACAAACTTATAACTTGTGAAAGTTTAAACATAACATTAATTTCTTAAAGAGAGAAATGTTCAATAAATACTAAATATTAAAAAGTTAGAACAAACAAAATCATTTCCTAATTCATATCATTCTTCGTTTATTCTAATATCATTATAATAATAATTAAGTCATTTTTTTTGGTCATTGTCAAAATTTTTGTACACAGTATTTGTTATTTCATCTGTGTAGTGATGAAATTATGATTGATATAGATAAAATAAAAGATTACACAAAATTGGGAATAAAAATACAATGAATACAAAAATAAATTTTGTAAGAAAAAAATTATTAATTTCCAAATATGAAATAAGTTTCAGGAGCAAATATATAAGTATATTGACAACTAATTACCTGACATACTTAAAACGGCATAACACCCATTTAAAATGATATGAATAAAGTAAGAGAAACAAATTTATTTTCTTATACTTTGTCTTCATTTTTTATTCATCGTTTAACACAATTATAATTGGAAAAATACTTGCCTAGAATATTCAGCTTACATAGTACAAACACTTCATAGCATAAAAACGATCAAATGTTTTTGTACAAAACATCAACAACAAAAAAATTTAACTCAAAGGTTCATTTGTATTTTTCTGCAAACAAAAGTTTGCTTATTCTAAATAAATAAAAATGAAATTTCTAAATGGCATTCAGATATTTGAAATCATCATATATGCCCTTTTATTTTAATTTGTAGTTAACTCAAATTTAAATAACAAAGCAAAATAATTTTAAGGAAAAAAAAACATAAATGTAGGCAACAATTTTATGAAGAATTAATCTGCCATTTCAAAGAATGTTTGATACAAATAAAGTAAACTTATTGTTGTAATAGCTAACTAATATAAAGCATTTACAATTAAACTTAAGAAGAATAGACTAATTTTACAATAAATAAACAAATGAATAACAAATGTTTTTAACTTTTGTACAGTATTAATGAATGTTGCAAATCATATATGACAAAAAGAAAAAAAATTCAAAAGATAAGTGAATGTGACATTTATAAACATAAATGTGATTTAAAAATAAAAACTTATTAATTATACATGCATGACTAGTAAACAATCCAACATTTTTCAGGAGAAAAACAATTATGTTATTTTGTTGAATGCATTTATGTATGATGCAACTAAATAAATAAAATAAATTTAATTGCATTTCTGCATTTTATTTTATTAATATTATTTTCTTGCATTTTATGCATTTGAGTTTAAATGTATATGCTTTATATTAGTTGGCTATTAAAACAATAATTTATTTAAACCAAACATTCTTTGAAACAGGTGTTTAATTCTCATTTGCATTAAACAAAATATAATAATAATTTAGAAAACAGAATCGCATGTAATAAGAAGTAAATCATAATAGACAACTATTTTTTTGACAAAGTTTTCAATTTAAAATATACTTTCCAGTTGCTTCTAATCCAATAAGGGCATTAGCATTAACAGGAAATAAATATTCAACGCAAACATAAAATTAAATCTTTTTTTTTTGAAAAATAAATAAATAAAATATTGAAAACATTATCAGTGCCAAAACTTATGGCACATGGAATGAAAAATAACACATTGCATAAATCAAGGAACATACTTTTGAAACCTCAAAAGAAACAAAAATATCACTAAAAAATAAATACAAATTCATAAATAGGAGCCTGTATAGAAATAACAAAATAAAATAAACAAAAAAAATGAAGAATAATGAACTCTGTTCAACAGTGATATATTAAAAAAAAAAAAAATTGCAAAGATTGCAAAAATATAACAAATAGTATAAATAGTCTCACACTCATGAGTTCAACTATAAATAACTTTGTTACATAATTCTAAACCTAAAATTATTTATTTTCTCATATTTAATTATACATCCTAAATGTTATTATTTTCTGAAATGCAACAATTATAGAAGTTTAACAACTTTTAACAACTCCAATAAATAACATATTGAAACAAATATTTGAGAAATAAAGAGCATTCCAAGAACAGGGATGAGTTAGATAAAAAAACAAAAAAGCTGAAAATTGAAATCATAAAATGTATGTGCAAAACAATTTTGAAACAATTGAAAAAAATACATGAAATTTTCGCTAGCATATTAATGTATAGAATATTAATACATATTTTAAACATGTGAATACAAATAGTGATGCAAGATTTTAATCTGTGAAAATACGAACAGTAGAAAATCGCATTTATAAAAGTAGGAAAAAGAGCAAAAGGCAAACTTTTAATTTAAAACAAGAAACTTTTCTTAAAAATGGAATTTTTTTAAATTAAATTGGAAAAAAAAGGGGGCAGAATTTTGCCAAAAAGTGGAGAAAAAAAACTCATCCCTGAAAGTAATAAATTTTTTTAAATATATTGAAAACAGAAAATATAATTAAAAATGAACTTATACTAATGTTTTCTACTTAAATGTCCAAGTAGGCCAGAGTGCTGTGCAAATGTTTTTTGGCACAGTCTGCATTCATATGGACGTTCACCAGAATGCAGGCGCATATGAACTTTCAAGTTTCCTTTCAAGGCAAATGATCTGGAACATATATTACACTCATATCTACGTTCTTTGGTATGAACTACCATATGAATCTTTAAATTTCCCTTGTGAGGTGTGGTATAAGGACATTTTGAGCAAACAAACATCGAAGTTTCATCCCTTATAAGAGAGGTAGATGAAACAATCTTTATGACACTAAAATCTGAAAAATAAAAATGATCAACTAAGAAAATACACACATGGAAGAAACATCAAGAAAGAAAAAGGTAAGATCCAAGAAAAAACGATTTAAATCATGAGTGAAGTAAAAAAGTAATGACCATATAGAATCCTAATAGAAAAAATAAATTTGAATTCTCGTGAAAAATATAAATAGTGCTTCAAGTACAATGAGTTTTGTATAATTATATATTCTTATAACAGAATTGGCAATATGATATGCACTCATTAGCTAAAAAAAGATGCAATTACATTCATAGTAAATTTTTTTCCAAAGAGTACAATAATTTAGCAATGTTACTTATCAATGTTATTCTCTCTGTGAAATTTCAACTCCCCTGTGAGGTTTAGTTTTTAGTTAAAAAACTTTGTCTTCGTTGCGACCTCGGTATATGTTATTTATTTCAAAAATGGCTCCCTGAATCAGCTTTAGTTTGTAATTTTTAATGCTTTTTATACCTATAAAGTATAATTTTAAAAGAAACTCGTACAAGCACACGTTAACATGGAAAAAAAAAAGAAACAAATTGTGTTATTGTAAATTATTCTGTAATATAATTAATTCTTATTCAAGTAAAACATTTGTTAAAAATAATTTAGTGTTTTAAAGTTATGAGTAAATAGTGATGGAATTTTTGTACTCTCAGGAGATAAGGACCACATGGTATAATATTTATTATCATCTGAATGATAGGGGTCATTATATTAAGTTTTAACTACATACATAAAACTCATTGTACCCTAAAATTCATTAATAAATTACAGTATCTCAAAGAATTCAATTATAAATCAATTCATTAATAAATCTCAAAGAATTCAAGAATAGATATATTGTTAATAATGATAAGAAAAAAAATTCATGCAAATTTTAAGATTTATTTGGTAGATAAAAACAAGAGCAAGTGAGTTTATATTTCTAAGCAAAGGACAGTTTCAAAAATTACTAGAAATTCAAAGAATGACTTCAAAATTAAAAAAAAAAGTTAAGAACATTTTAGAACTTTATAAAACAGAAAAAACACTTTTAATTAAGGTTTTAAAAATATAAATATCCAATTGACAATGGTACTTAAACATTCTAAATCCAATTTTAATTAATCAGCCTAAACAGCGGTTAACATCCTAAATTGTATTATTTTCTGAAAGGCAACAATTATATAAGTTGAACAACAATTCCAGTAAATAACATACTGAAACAAATATTTGAGAAATGAAGAACATTCTAAGTACAGTGATAAGTTTGGTAAAGAGCCTAAAAAGTTATACATGAAATTTGAGCTAGCATACAACCAAAGCTAATTAATGTATAGTATATTATCATAGAATATTAATTATAGTTTAATCATGTGAATACAAATAGCAATGCATGATTTTAAACTATGAGAATACGAACAGTAGAAAATTGGGATTATAAAAGTAGGAAGAAGATTAAAAAGACAAAATTTTGCTTCTAATTAAATTGAAAAAAAAAAAGCAGAAATTTGACAAAAAGAGGAAAAAAGTCATCCCTGCCCTTCCTTAAAAATAATTTTTCATTAAATAGATTCAGATTTTTTTTCACAAATAGTATTATATTAAAAATAAATTACAGTGAGTAATTAATAAAACAATTAGGTCAAAAAAGTATATAGCATAATAATATCTAAATTTAAATATTTAACCACATTAATTTTAAAAAATGTACAACACCGTAGAAAAAATAAGCAAAAGGTCAAAATTTATTAAAAATAAAGAATTGAAAGAAAAATGAAAATATATACATTAAAAATTCTTTAATTTTTTTTGACTGAAACTGAAGAAAAAAATACAACATTTAATAAAAACACCAGAATTATTCACATTAAAAACAAAAATAATAATAACAAAATAAAATTTAAAACTCATTTCAGGGGCTTTTTTTTACAATTGTTTTTCCTTTAAATTAGGAAAAAAACTTCTAATTTCAGAAATTAGACAATTTTTCAATTAAAAATCATTATTTTTCTTTCTTTAAGCATTACAAATTAAAGAAAATGTGTGATTGATTAAACATTAAAACAAAAAAATCAAACACTCAACAATTATGATACACAACCACAACATAATACATACAAATACATGTTAATACAGCAATTAAAACCAGATATATTTTAACATTAAAAACAAGAGTTTCAAATTTCATTTTTTGCTCAAAAAAGTACTAAATGATCTTAATCATTATGAATTCTTTATCTAGCTTTTATATATTATGTTTAAGAATGCCAACATTCAGCTTCAGATTTAAGTTCAATCAACTATTGAATATGTATAAAATGCATTCCACTTACTAACAAACACATTAAAACAATAATTACAAAAATAATTTATAATTTTTTTTTATACAAATTAAAATATATATATATTTACTAGTATATTTCATTTCTGGAGACACTAGACACTAAATAAGATATTTAATTAGAATGATTAACTACTTTTACAACTATTTCTTAATTAAAATATAGCTTTGAAGATTGTGATAACATTTCATGCAGTCAAACAATGTAATTTTTAACAATCAAATGCATGAAAAAATGATATTATGTTAAGTCAAAATCATTAAATATAATTTGACATAATACATAATTTTTTTACATCTTAATAAAAGTTTTGAAATCAATTTAAATACCTGATTTGTAAATTATGCATCAGCTTATAATATTATATCTGAAAGGCAATAACATTATAAAATAATTATATAATATTGACTAATAAAATTTCTAAACTGCAGAAAAATTTGAAATCAATACAAATGATACATTACTTTATGATACATTAGTTTAATACTTTCTAAATGATACATTACTTTAAAACTTTGAGCTTGAAATTAATAACATAGAAAAATTAAATTAATTGAAATTTACATTAACAAATTAAAAAGTATATTTCAAAAAATGAAATATTTTTTATCAACGTTATTGTGATACAGAGTAAATAAAATATTTATCATTATAAGTATATTATAATAAAGTGTAAATGAGTAATAAATCAATAATAGAACAACGTTTTATTACAATATAGTTGGTATCTGAATAAAAAATGGTTACAATAACTACAATAAGTTTTAAGAATCAACATTTATATAAATTAATCTTTTCAAAACTTAACAAAAAATTACAAGGAAAGAAAAAACATCTAATAAAGAATTTTATCAAAAATAATAAAGTTTATTCAACAACTTTTCTTTTGAATGAAATATTTGAAGCTTGCTTGATAAATCTCAATTTATTTACTAAATTCAGAAATCACCATAAAGAATAATTCCTTTATAACTTATTTTATACAAAAAAAAAGAAAAGAAAAAAATCGACCAATATAAACATGCATAGGTAAAAATGACAGCATTTAAACATCTCGAAAAATTTTAATAATCGAAACCGCACCTCAACATTTTCTGAGGAGAGTCTTGGTTTGATTTAATGTAAATGAAAAACTAACACTGGTATTCAACGCAGAAAATGTGCATAAAAATTACTGTAAATATTTGCTCGTGCTTTGATTTATTAGAATAAAGAATTTATGACATGAAAAAAATAAATATATATAAATGTGAACTATTTTTTCAAAATAATATCTCATATGAATATGAGGCTTAATAATGGTATTCAATTTTTTTTTATGTAAAATAATTAGTTACACAGTTAACTGAATTATTACTGTCATTATGTAATTTTGAAATGGTTAGTCTAATTTTATTTTAGTTTTTTTCTTCTTATAAACACAATCTTTGCAATATCTTTTTAAAAAATATTTATATTAAGAAACATTTTCCAAGTCAATATGTTAAAACTTAATGTAGAGACAATTGGCAAACCTGATTTTTATTTATCTAAAATATTTATCTAAACACAAAAAATATCAGAAAGGAAAAGCAGAAACAATAAATAGATACATTCTAATAATTTTAAAAGTTTTATTTAGACACTTTTGAAGTAATACATTAAAGTGTAGTACAATACTTTAAAATTTCTTTCAAATTTGCATCAGAAAGCATGATAAGAATGCAATCTATACAAAAAAATTTGTTTATATAAAATTTCATTACCTTCAAATTTTTATGTAAAATATTTATAAAAAATCATTGAAAAAGTACAAAGATTGATACTATGAATGAGGGACAATAGCATTATACAAATTTTATTAGATAATACTGATCTATAATCATTTTTTTTTTCAATCTTACATCAATAAATGCAAGTTTTTGTGAATCACTTTTGGATCAATAAGAAATGCAGTGTGAAATTGAAATAAATAGAATTCAAGTATTCTCAAGACAAGAGAGAGAATAAAAATTCATAAAATTTATTCGTATAAACTAGATACAAGAGCAGAACTCTGGGAGTTTTGTTTCTACTTTTTTTTTAAGAATGCCAAATTTAAAATCAAGTAAGATAAAATTATGCAAGCTTAGATACTTGAATTCAATTAAACACAGTAATTAACACTTCATGTTTATAAATAGTAAAGCTTACAAACTATATAACAGCAGATGCTTTTTACTATTTTAATGTTTAATATATAAATTTGCATGCAAAATTGAACTTAAAACTAGTTTTCAAAATTTACTGTTGAATATTACTAGAAAATGAAAGAACTTAAAAGATATATTTTTTATAAAGTTGAATTAGATTTTATTTTTGCCAAAGAAAATGGGGATAATTTTTTTTTGGGGGGGGGGGGTGAGAACAGCAAATTAAAATTTTCAAAATTTTAAATGAGGTTTAAAGCAGAAAATAAATACTTTGTTTAGATAAAATTTCAAATTTCGCTTCATAAAATTGAGGCAGACATTTTAATTAAAGACAGGCATTTTAATCAAACACATCTTGCCATTTTTTTTTTCAATTCCCAGTTTTCATTTTATAAATGAACTATACATTTTTGTTACAAAAAAAAAATAAATGAAAAGCACATTCAATGCATTTGCTCTAAAATCTAACATTTAAAAGTCACTGATCGCTCAATTAAGTTAAGTTGCCATAAAAAAAGCAGATGGTAAAATGCAACAACAGCTCTCCTAGATCTAATCAATTCTCAATCACTAAACAAATTCTACTAAATGCATAAATTGTAATACATTGATTGTACTATTATTTCATGATTTTATGTCTTAAAAACTTACAATATAAATAGAGAAGAAGTACAAAAGTAAATCCATCACTTTAAATTAATTGATAAGAAATAGCATGTGAAGTAAAATAACAAATTAGAAAAACACAGAAAATGATATTAAATATCAATAAAAGTTTTACCACATATAAAATTACAAATTTAGAAAACTTCAAAAAGTTTTCATAACTCTTAATCAAAATATGGAACTCAATGACTAATATGAACTGTAGTAAATATATATAAAATATTCAAAAATATAATCTATGACGTAAATAAAGCTAACAAAATAAGACTTCTATAATGACCAGAAAATAAAAATGGTTAAACATAAAAGTAAATAGCTACTTTGACTATCAATAAATATATACATTGCTTGCTATGAAGTAAATAAAACAGTAGCAATCAAAAATAATCTACTCACAAAGAAAGATATTATTCAATTTCTACATATTTAGTGTTAGGTAGATATGTTATTTTAACTATAAATGAGTCGGTAAATTATTGCAACCTCTCAAACTGTATGAAAGAAATTTGTTCTAAGCTTAGTAGCAGAATTTACGGAGTGAATCTGCAGTTTTAATTCAAATTTGTCTACCACCACATTGCAGTAAGAGAAAAGATTATTGTAAAAATTCAGCTTCATCTAGCATACATGAAGCAAAATTTGTCAACATAAAAGGTTCTTAAAAATTAGGCATAAAAATTTTTGTTGTTTAAATTCAAATAGAATTACATGCAATACTAAAAAAAGGTAATAAATGTCTATACAGTTAGATTTTTTATCAAGAGAAAAAATTTCTTTGCTTTTTGTTTTTCTGAGGTAATCTCAATTTTTTTAAAAATAGTTTTAAAATAGAACCTCAGAAATTTCCCCACGTCTGCTTGCTTCTTAAAAACTAAAAAGAAAACAAAGATGAAAAGTCTGCAGATGCTATAATAATCTGCAGATGGTGTAATAATCTGCAAAATTCCCTGCCGTGCTGGAGGGTTTTTGCTACCAGGGTTGTAAGTATATGTCAGTTTTAGCTTCATACAAAAACATATCTACCTGAATAGGGTGTTCCGGTGGTAGAGTCAGTTAGGGCATCACTCACAGCTCAGATAAAAATATGGGGCCCCCCGAGTTTAATCGTACAGGTTATGCAACTGGCATGTAAGTATATGTTGCAAAATGCATGTAAATCTGTTGTGGTTGAGTTTTCGGTGGAAGGTTGGACAGAAAGGTACCAGCTCAAGAGATGCCCATGTACATCTAACATGAATCAAAATTCTGAGGCAATCCTGCTTTGGCAGCTAAAAGATAAGAGCCCTGAAAAACAGTTGCTTAGCCATGTAAGAATGATAACACCCATATAAATTTTACGTAAACATTCGAAGATCTTAAGAATATATTTCTTAGGAAGTAACATTTTTGATAGCTACTGAATTTATGCTATGTGAAAATTTTTATTGGAGAACTATTTCTTTTAAGCAAACATTCAGGTCATACCAGTGCTAAAACTTCGCAACTACATTATCTGCAATGACCGTAGACTAGCTTTGTGTTTAAAATAAGAACATATATTCCGAATATTTACAAAGATTAACTAAACTTCTTTTATAGGATATGATTAAAAAAGATTTCAGAACTTATTCCAGTTACAAAATATAAAATTATTTAAAATCATTCAAAATAAGACGGTGTTATGCCTCATTCAGATGTACCTAAAGCACAAATTTTTAGATGCTAGGAAAAAAAATCTGTTATGAAAAAAAAAATCATCTGTTATGAAAAAAAAACTAACAAAATATTTTAACTACATTTTTAAAACACATCGATAAAAAAAAAGGTTTTGGAATGGATTACTTAAAAAAAAAAATATTAGTCTAGCAATTGCAAAACATAATCAGAATGAAAATTTTGATTTAAATTTTTTTTTTTAAAATTGTTAATCACTTTTATTATGATTATGAACATGGTGAAAAATAAGAGCAGTTCTTTGTTTGAATGATTCTTTGCATATGTCACACTGATAGGGATGTTCACCAGTATGCAAACGCATGTGAACTTTCAAATTTCCTTTTTGGGAAAAGGACTTATTACACACATTACAAACATAGGGACGAGCTTTCGTGTGAACCACCATATGTACTTTTAAATTCCCTTTATATGGAGTTGTGTACAGACAATGAGTGCAAGAATAGATTTGGCATTCCATTCTAGATCTGTTTGGTGAAAGTGAAGGGTCTAGAAAAAGAAAAAACAGAAAAAAAGAAACAAAGATTAGGCAGGTTAAAATGAGTAGAGAACTTATTAAAAGATATGAAGAATTTAAATTATATATCAATATAGTTAAATATGTCAAGTAAATTTTATAAAAGACTAGATAACACAAATTTCAAAGAATTTAAGACACAGTAAACAATTTTAACAAAAAATTTGTAAGGAGATCAAACTTAAGGTAAATTATTTTTCTTTTAAAGATACAAATTAAATTGCTATGTAGCTATGACAAGACAAGTTAGGAAAATGAACACCAGTTGAAGAGTAATATGGGAGAATATCATCAATATCTCTAATCTCTAAGTCACAAACTTGCAAAAGTTACCTTTAAGATTAACACATATTTAAAAGTTTATTTCATTATTTTAGTGTACACACACTATGTACTTAAGCTTTAACATTTACATTAGTGCTTTAGCATTGTGCATTTAACTAGAAGAGGAATAATAATAATAAAATCACCAAAATAGTGAAATTTATAATTTATGGTTATATAGTGATATTTTGAAATAATCAAAATTTTGAGTTTTAAATGTTATAGAAAAGGGCAAGCTTGTATGTTCAGAACTTTATCTCTGCCAAGTCTTAAAAACAGTTTTGAATAGGAAAAAATATTTATTAACTTCTTCCTTCCATGCCTATAATTTTTAAAGTTGACCCTAAATTCACTAAAATGCCAATCAATATATATATATTTTACACTAAATTCTCTAATATTAGCCAGTCTACTCAAACATATAATAAAAACTAAATAAGAAACCCTAATTTATCTAAACGAGAGCTTTTTTTCATTTAATTATTTTCTTCATTCATTAGAAATTAACTTATTATTATTATTAATCAGGAACAAGTTTTATGATCAAAGGGGAAGGGAAAAAAAAAACGAATTTCATAGCAGCAAATTAACATTTTTAAATGCTTAAAAGCACTAAACCATTTGACTGCTAGCAGAATTCTAAAGAGGACAAATTTAAACATAGGAGACAAAGGGAAAAAAAAGTCAACTGAAGTATGAAATGAAGCATTCTGTAAATTTATTATCCAAAAACATAAAAAAAAACACTATGAATCACAACTATAATACAATGGAATAACAATTTCTTGAAAGTTCTTTTATTACCTGGGTTGGGTTTAGTGACAGTAACACATACACTAAAAGAGAAATAATTTTTAAATGGTATTGCAAAGTTATAATATTTTAATTTCATAGAAGAGTAACAGATAAATGTTTGAATATTTCTTAGCAAATTTTAAAAAATCTTAAGTCAGTATTAAATATTAAAAAGGAATTATAATTGCTTCCAATCTATAACAAATTCTGTCACATTCTTAATTTGAATTATTAGTTCAAAGCCTTCTTCAAATACAACACATTCATGTTAATTGGATATGCTTTTATGTAAATTTAGAATATCATCCTTAAAAGGTAAGAATATTACAAATTTATTAACCATAAAAGTTATTTTTTTAAATAAGCAATGATTAAAACCCAATTTTTTTTCTTCAATACTGGAATTATGAATTAGAGGATTTATGTCAGTTATTAATTATTGAAACTTTTTATTTAAGCTTTTCAATCTTGTTATAGTAAAACAAAATTAGAAAAATAACCATTTTTAGACATTTATTATGAAGATAACATTGAGATACATAGAAGATAACATTGTAAGTATAAGAAACTCAAATTCAAAAATAATGCAACTATAAAACAAATGTACTTCTTTCAGAACAACTTTATTGTTTTTAATAAGTAATTAAAGTGATAAACAAATCATTTAAAATATAATTACTTCTATGATACAGAGACTAAAATAAAAACAAAGATAATTAATAGATCCTGTAAAAAATTTAACAAAATATTTAGAAAAAAAAAAAAGATTAAGGATGTTCAGCAATTGTTTAAAAGAATGAAAAAAAAGTACAGATAATGGAGGTCAGATATTTAACTTTCTACATTTATAGAATGACCAGCAAGATCTGGTAACCAAGAGAACTTTATAGCGAAATTTTTAGAGGGCCAAGGCTCAATCTGGGCTGTCATGCCCAGGCTATGTTTTGATTTGAAGGATGAGTTTTTATAGTTTTCTACAAGATACAGCTTTAAGTTTTTCACATTTTTAAAGCACATCTTTTCTTTAATTAATTTTTAAGGAACATATACAAATAAAAAAATTTTTATTAAGATAATTTTCCAGGATTTGTTACGTCAATTTCAAGAAAAAAAAGTTAACCATAACAAAAGCAAATAAAAAAAAAATCATTAAAAGTTATTTAAAAAAAAAAAAAAAATTAACAAAAACAACAACAAAAAAAAAAAAAAACAAATTGAATTTTTAAAGAGAAAAATGCGCATTGTTTGTTAAAAAGAAATAGAAGAAGTCAAATGCAGAGTATTTTATTTATTTCTCAGTTTTCAAGAATATATGCATAAA
>NC_092209.1:66807294-66874004 GCF_043381705.1 Parasteatoda tepidariorum
ATTCAGCACTGCCAACTGAAGTATGAAATGAAGCATTCTGTAAATTTATTATCCAAAAACATAAAAAAAAACACTATGAATTACAACTATAATACAATGGAATAACAATTTCTTGAAAGTTCTTTTATTACCTGGATTGGGTTTAGTGACAGTAACACATACACTAAAAGAGAAATAATTTTTAGATGCAAAATTAGGATATTTTAATTTCATAGAAAAGTAACAGATAAATGTTTGAACATTTCTTAGTAAATTTTAGAAAACTTAAGTGAACACTAAATATTATAAAGGAATTATAATTGCTTCCAATCTATAACAAATTCTGTCACATTCTTAAATTGAATTATTAGTTCAAAACCTTCTTCAAATACAACACATTCATGTTAATTGGATATGCTTTTACGTAAATTTAGAATATTATCCTTAAAAGGTATAAATAAGGTATAATATTATAAATTTATTAACCATAGAAGTTTTTTTTAAATAAACATTGATTAAAACCCTATTTTTTTAAATACTGGAATTATGAATGAGAGGCTTTATGTCAGTTATAAATTATTGAAACTTTTTATTTAAGCTTTTCAATCTTGTTATAGTAAAACAAAATTAGAAAAATAACCACTTTTAGACATTTATTATAAAGATAACTTTGAGATATTTCCATGAATAGGTCATAAAATATCTCATTGATATTAAAAGTCAAGAGAATTGTTAAAAATGCACACTAATTGATATTTCAAAGAGAATATTGTCAGGACAAATAAGTTGCAAGTACAGTACAGAACCCGTTATCCGGAAATCAGAAAACTAAAAAACCGGAACGAAATTCAATTAGTTTTTCCGCCATTTAAAAAAAAAAATTTTTTTTTCCTCATAAGATTTTAGGATTTTTCATTCTTTTTTGAAAGATGTTTACCTTACCATAATTTTGGAAATAATCATTAGTGTATTACTTCATCGTTCTTTCTTTTTTTTTAAGATTATTTAAAAAAATTTTTTTTAGTTGGGTTAACTATTAAAAAAACGGCTTTTTGTAGCGATTCAGAAAACCGGAAAAATCAGTTATCCGGAATATCGATGGTCCCGATCGTTCCGGATAATCAGTTCCCTACTGTATAAGAAACTCAAATTCACAAATAATGCAACTATAAAACAAATGTACTTCTTTCAGAACAACTTTATTGTTTTTAATAAGTAATTAAAGTGATAAACAAATCATTTAAAATATAATTACTTCTATGATACAGAGACTAAAATAAAAACAAAGATAATTAATGGATCCTGTGAAAAATTTAACAAAATATTTAGAAAAAAAAAAAGACTAAGGATGTTCAGCAATTGTTTAAAGGAATGAGAAAAAGTACAGATAATGGAGGTCAGATATTTAACTTTCTACATTTACAGGGATCTGTCCAGGCCGAATTTACTACCGTTTAGCGGTGCCTTCACAAATTCAATTTTAGGTGAGACGGTAGTTTCACAAATTCAACTTTAGGAAAAACGGTAGTTTCACAAAATACTTTTTCTTAAAATGTTATTTTTGTATCCCTTAAGAAACGATAAATCTATATTTTTACCATGTTTTTGTGTTGACTTTTTAATATAATTTTTCACAAATTATGCCAAAATTTTCACAAAATAGGTACCTTTCAGAAAAATCTAGACAGACCCCTGATTTATAGAATGACCAGCAAGATCTGGTAACAAAGAGAACTTTATAGCGAAATTTTTAGGGGGCCAAGGCTCACTCTAGGCTGTCATGCCCAGGCAATGTTTTGATTTTGAAGGATGAGTTTTTATAGTTTTCTACAAGATACAGTTTTAAGTTTTTCACATATTTAAAGCACATCTTTTCCTTAATAAATTTTTTAAGGAACATATACAAATAAAGAAAATTTAATTAAGATAATTTTCCAGGATTTGTTATGTCAATTTGACAAAAAATAGTTAACCATAACAAAAGCAAATAAAAAAATAAAAAAACAATTTAAAAAGTATTAATGCCAAAATTTTTTTTTTATAAATATTTGAAATTTAATTTGCTAGCACACAAAAAATAATGAAATGAAACAGTTGAAATCAAGTTTTCACTCAAAAATTACATGGCCGATATATGGACTTATATTCTGAAACTAACTTCATAAACATTTCTGTTTGTGCATACAAAAAATTATTTGATAAACAGTTCTATATAGTTATGGAAAGCGGTTCAAAACAAAAGTGCAATTATAATAAACTAAACTAAGATAGCACTTAGTCACTATTTTTTCTCTGGTACCTAGTAATAATCTACTTTTTAGTAGTATGAAATTAAAACAACAAAAATGTGGCAAAATACTACACATCCTCATACGGATTTCGAATAGAAGAAAATTTTGGAGAATAAAAAACTATGTTTTATGCTTATAATTACTACAAAAACAACTTTTTGACGTCACATACAATCTAAGCTTTTAAGTTACGGAAGAACTGCATAGGACAATTTTGCTCAATGATATCTGCTACTTTTTTTTATACTGAATTTTGCCTAAATATAACAAGACGTAGTAAAAAATATAGATGTATGAGTAAAACAAGCATGCTATAAAAAATGAAACTTTAACTTAGATTTATGTCAAGAATTTTAAGACTTACTTTACTTATATAAATACTTCAAGATATGCAAATTCAGCACTGCAAGAATTGTTATATACCATGATATTGACCAAGTTTATAAAAATGATGGGAAAGATAAAATGAAATTTCTCAAATAAAATATTTTTACCTCTGATTAATTATATAAATTTTAGGAAAAGCGAATGAACGTTTCTATAAATTATACATTATTTATTCAATGTCCAATCTAGCGTTTTGACTATTATATTTTTGGAAATATTCAGATCTTTCTTATTCTTGACTAATAACTAAGCAATATGATATCATGCTTGAAAATTGTTATCCTAAGACGTGTTTCAATGCTGTTTGGGTAAAAAAGCTCTCAATCACCTAAGCTTTGTTATTTGCAACTTTCAAGTAATAGGAAAAAATTTTTTAAAAAAATGCATGACATGATATTTAAATACTTTGGGTCAAAAATGACAAGCACTTTTTAAAATATTTAAAAAATAGTCGAAATCTTTGACTAATTTATTTCCCTTTTAATACTTGTTGGCACTTTTTTTAGTCGATTGTTGAAAAAAATAAATTTGGGTTGTTTGCTGTAAATTATGAAACAAAATTTATGCAAATTTACTACAAAAAAATTGAGTGCTTTCTAATCAAATGTGCTTTAAGATTTTCTTTTTGTGAAAAAGATTTTTTACAGATGCTACAAAAGTGAGGTCGTTCTCCAGTATGAACTAACACATGCTTTTTCAGATTCCAAGAAAATGGTGATTTGTAAGGACACAGCAAACAATTATACAGTTTTCCCTTCATAGAGGTATGTGTAGTATTGACCAATTTGCTAAAACCTAAAGAAAAAGAAAACATTATAGGATATAGAAAACATCAAGGATCAATAAAAATTAATGTGATGACAAATGATTATAAAATGCATATAATTCCCATGAGAGAACATATGTATTGAATTTTTATACTAATCAAACATCAACAATACATATTCTTAAAAAAATTATAAAATTTTTTCGATCTATTAAATGATTATATATTATATTTTATGTGCTTAGATACAATTATAAAGATTCAAAGGATAGATTTCAATTAAATAAAGTTACCTAGGGATCGAGTCATAAGTTGGTCGCAAAAACAAACTTTATCTGCTTGTTTATTAAACATCAAATGATTTTTCAAATTGTTAGAGCACAAATATCATATAAATAGACATACAATCGCTTCAGTACTACAATGAAACACCTTTTTCAGTAACAAAACACAAGATGAAAAAGAGAAACAGAGATGCAGAAGAAATCCTAAACAAGTTAACACAAGATAATAAAAAGATTGACCAATAGGGTTGGAGAACATAACAAGATCAAAAATCATAGCCAATAATAGTTGGGAGATGAGAGAAAACAAGATGGGATAGTGATAGGATGAGAACTCTATTGCATGTTACATGACATAGAAAAAAGTAATTTTTAAACATTTTGAAAGAAAATGTAATTAACTAAATTATTAGAATTTCTTAAAATATAGAATGATTTCTAGAAAATAAGGTCAGTGGTTGAGACAAAGAGCTAATTGATTTTAGGTGAGAACTCAAATCTATCAAAGATATTTTTGATAATCACTTTTTACGCTAGTTTTATGAAAGAATTATAATCATTTGAAATATTTCTTTTTATGCAATGGCCATACAAGTAGCAAAAATTAACAATAGAACAATTTTTAGAGATAGTAAAGCTATATAAAAGATCATAAAATATTAATATTAAGATGGTTAAATTTTACTATGCCTTGTGGTATTAATATTAGCATCAATTTTAAATGCAAAAGTAAATAATAAGTGTCATTAAAGTTACATTAGGTTTGATCAAAGATGTTCATCATTAAAATTTATAATTATAGTACTTTATTATGAAAGCAAATTTTTTATTTTGTTCAAAATATTTCATTGAAATACAGTTGACTTCAATACAAATACTGAGAGAAAAAAAAAAGAGAAATTGCTGAAATTTATAAATATAAGAGGTCAATTTATAAAGTTATTTTTGGTTGTGTGTAAAATGTTTTTTTCTTACATTAACTATTATATTCCTCGTATGATAAGGGACATTTCAACTATAAAATTAAAAAATTTTAAGGTATATTGTTGAAAAATGAACTATAAAATGAACAGTAATAAGATACCTTATAAAACATTAAAAATTATTTAACAGTAAAACTATTTTACTGTAGATACAGTAGCTATTTAATAACAGCAGCTTGTAAGAAAATAAAAACTTAGAGGTGTAAAATGTTTTAAGTAAAAAAATAATATCACAAATTTATGAGTCAAAGAGCTGCCAAACCTAAATAAAACATGCTTAGTGATAGTTTCAGAAATTTTATATGGGCAGATATTTTGTTTGTGACCATACACTAGAATTGCATGATTATGAGCTAAGCTGCATAAAATCATTGTTTATAATTCCACCAACACAGAACAAATATAAGAAATCAACTGAGCCACTTCGACATAAAATTGCGAAACAAAATTTTAAAAAACATCAATTCCTTTAAAAAAATATACAAAATATGTAAAGTAGAAAACAAAAACTTTGTTCCTTTTCATAATTGTTCTCTCGCATGAATTGCCATATGTGTCTTAAGATTTCCCTTCAAACTAAAAAATTTATGACAAATTGGACATGAGAATTTACGTTCTTTGGTGTGAGTCAACATGTGAGTCTTCAAGTTCCATTTATAAGGAGTTGTATAAGTACATAGAGAACAGAAAAAAATTGTCACGCCATCCATTAGCTTTGATTGGATAAGGTAATCTGAAAAAGAAATAAACTATATCATTCTGTTTATTCAAAATTAAATACACTAAGTAAAAAAGATATTTTTCATTAAAAAAAATTAATCATTCTAATTTTTTGAAGAATTAAAAAAAATTTCTTAATCTTTAACTCGCCAGTCTTTTTTTTCCCTTTTCTAATAATTTTATGAATTATTTCTGAAAACTGAAAAACAGATTGCTATGTTTTGAAAGAAGTTTCTTGAATAAACCAATCCCAGAGAAATAAATATTTAAGATATATGTGCATCGATAACATGAAGGGGAAAAAAAGGTTATTTTAATTAAGGCAAAAAATAATAGTTATGAAAAAGCAGTTGCTGTGCGCTATAAGGGGCCGTTCAAAAGGTAGGTTCACAAAAATGGAGAAATTTTAACACCCTCCCCCCCTTTTTCATAAAAATTAAAATAATTATGCTTTAAATAAAATTGAATATTAATTTAAAATAATTTATTCTTCAAAGTCAAATTTAAATTTGGTGTATGCTTATAATGTACGCACTTTGTATAATACCTCCCCGCTCCCCATCGTACAAATCCGCACAAAATAGCAAATCCCCTCCCCCCCTTCGGGATGTACGAACTTTTTGAACGGCCCCTAAGGGGATTAGGGAGACATATATCAGTAGAAGGAAATGGCAAAATTGATGGATTTCAACAATACTTAGAATGAAATAAAGAAGAAAAATATTAATATTGTTTGTAGTAACTGCATTTTTTCCCCTCAAAGTAAATGCATTTTATAGAAACTTTAAAATTTTAGTACAGTAATGATTTTGACTAAATTAGTATAATATTTTGATAAAATTATTTGAATATTGCAAGCCTGAAGTTTGATGCCACAAAATTTTTAGTGATTGATTGTATTTGTTTTGTATTTGATTGTATTTGTATTGATTGTAGTATTTGATATTGAGGCTTAACTGTATATGTATATATACTTTTCATAATTTTTTAGTTTTTAATCCTACTATAAATACTTGTATAATTAGAAGTCTATTTTTCGATAGATTAGATTGTTCCCACAATTTGATCGTATCATGTGCATGCATTACATGTTTTACCATTAATCTTTTCTCCATATAATTGAAAAACATTTTATCAGGGTTCATACAGAGATCAGAAGAAATCCAAGGAGTTCAAAATTTTAAGGACTTATCAAAAATTTAAAAACTTTGTGTAAAAGATAACTAGATAGTTTTTTTTTTTAATTAAAAAGAAGTTATTTTAAGGAACTTGCAAAAATATATATTTTGCATATTTTTTTCCAGCTTTTTTGAAATAAATTTTGACTTTGTCAAATTTCATCAAGAAAAATAAATAAAGTTATCACTTTTACACATAAATTACATTTTCCAGTTTCAAATATTTTAATAAATCTTGTTTAAGTACAGATGCTTAAAGATTAACGTAAAACCCTACCAATCTTATATTTTTAAATTTGAATACATAAGAAAATCTAAGGCATTTTATGGAGAAAAAAAAATCTCAGAAAATTATTGATTAAATTTGCTTGTAACATGTAAAATTGAAATTATTTGCTGTTATTTTTTTCTTCTAACTCCTGCAATTTAATTTTTCGTTTCTTTTAAAGTTTTACTTAAACTATTAGATTTTGACAGCTAAGTCATATCATTTAGTTTCCCTGCTTGGACAGCAAATTCATCAGTGGACTTAGTTCATCTATGCAACACACTAAGCTAAGGAGTTTCTAAGGACTAATTCTAAGTAGTTCAAAGTATTCCTTGGAGACTTTTTTTATTTAAAAGGAGTATAAGGAGTCTGTACGCACCCTGCATTTCATAAGAAAATTTACATAAAAGCTGGATTATAATTTATAATAAGAATCAATTTTTTTTTACTCAGTGAAAAAGATTTTGAAGCATAATATAACAAAAAATACTTTTCAACAATTGTAAAATTAATTCAAATTTAATTCCAAGCATCAGAGAAAAATTTATTTTGCTTCAACATAATAAAACAAACATTTGATAGATTGAAGTAAAGCCTATGTTATAGACTTTCTCTATAAGTAAGTACTATTTAATACTTATTTTTTTCTTTAAAATCCTTTTTTTCTTCTCTTGGAACAGAGAAATAAGAACACTTTATACAAATATACATAATTTGACATGAATCCAAACAGCTTTCTCAATCATAAAAGCAACTTGAACATTATACAATATATATGAGCTACACTTACGCAGTTGCCAACGTAAAAAGAGGAGAGAAAAAAAGAGATTCTACAAATTATTAATTTCATCTTAACCATTGTATAGTATCTAAAATATATTTGACACAGAATTTTCATAGTCCATAAAATACAAACACTGTACTAGCAATCATAAATTTTAATAAACTGCTATATATTTTCTTAATAATATTTTCCATTTATGATTTACTTTAAATGGAAAAATTATGTTTATGATATTAAACTGAAAATTTTGAATAGAGATAGATATTGAATCAATTTTAGATAAACATAACATAATCTTTATTAAATCTTAAAAAAAGAGTTCTTAAAAATAAAAAAATTCTAAATAGAATATTAAAAATAAAAAAAAGAGAAAAGAAAGCCTTAAACTGATTAATATAAATGAGATTTACTTCATTACTTAGTAATACTCATTTTAAAGCATAAATAAGCAATAGATTTAGCAGGGGTCTGTCCAGACATTTTGTGAAAGGTCCGGTTTTCATGAAATTGTGAAAAAATTAAGCACATTCTTTCAACCAGGGTCCTGCTTTTGCGAATTTGTGCAAATATGGTCCGGTTATTGCAAAAAACTTTTTTAAGGAGTTTTTAAACTGTAAAGAGATACAAGAACATGCTCAGCACTGTAAAATTATAATTAAAAAAAAAATTTCAAAAATAAACAGCAATTGCTGCTTCTAAATTAGAAATGCAACATACAAATATTTGGTATTTAGCCTATACTGCTGACCGCAGAATATTCATTTTGGACGAATAATGGAAGAATCGTCTGCCGAAGACGAAACTTAATTCGTTTACATCCATCTTTTTTGTTTTCTGCCCTGGGAAGGGTTTATTTAATTAACAAAACAATAATGAAGATAAACAAATTTGTGAAGGGTCCGTTTTTAAGTTAAAATATTTTGTGAAGGGTCTGTTAACGGACCCAAATTTCTTCTAAACAGATCCCTGCTCAGTAAAAAAATTTACTTTAATTGAGAGACTTTTATTCAGAAACCTTCAAAATTTTAAGAAAAATATACAAAAATGAAGAGAATTTTTGATTTGACTAGCACCAGGTCAAGAAAGCAAGATTCTGCTTTGTGTGCATAATTGGGTCACCGATTAAAATGGTAGCATGAAACCCTAAGAATGCTTGATTAAAAATCTATAATTTAGGCCTAAATAAAAATGAAATAAGAAACAAAAAAAGCTATAAATTATAAGTATCCTTCTTTAAAATGCTTGATTTTATGGTAAGATAATGCAGAGTGCTGTGCAAATTTTTCACCACAAATTCTACATTGATAAGGTTTTTCCCCAGAATGCAGTCTCATGTGAACCTTGAGGTTATNTCGTGCATATCAAAGAAACATTATTTTATTCAAACAATTCTCATTTGTATAAGTTCTTATAGAAATTAACCACATTATACATTTGTTTCATTAAATAAGGAGAAATATTAGCTTTTTTGCAAGAAAAACATTAGGTTGGAGAACATTTTTAGGCATCATAAATGTTGCAAATGAAAGAAAAAGTTTTTTCAAAAAAAATAAAGATAGGCAACTTTTAGGTACGCTTAGATAGACAACTTTTGTATTAATACTATCATATCTACAGGCTAATTTAAATTGTCAAAATGTGGAGGTACCAATTTGAAAAGACTTAAATTTTTTTTTCATTTAAATTACTTTAAAAATAAATGTTGTTAAGAGATTTAAAGATGAAAGTAATTTATATAATACATCTTAACCGTAAAAAAAATTATTATTATTATTTTTTGAAAGAGGGATGTTGGGAACTTTTTTCAGTATTTTGATTAAAATATTATTTTTTATATTTCGTTACTAGTAAACTTTAATGCAATATGAGAGAAATATTTTTTCATAAAAATTATTTTAATGATTGCAGTAATGAAGAGTAAAAAATAAATTTACCAGCATTTTCAAATATTTTCTTACGTAGAAGGTATTAGTATTTTTAATGATTAGCATAAAATAATTTTTAAAACAATTATTAAAGTGGTTTTAATATAAAAAGAGGTTATAAAACTTTAATAAGTTAATTATTAGGATGAATTTTAGTTTTATTTTGTATGGACAGTTAATTCCATATAAAATTCCTGTCTATATAAATCGAAATCTTTTTCCTCTTACTTTCCAAGAAAATTAAGCATCTTTCACATTCAATTTAAATTTACTCTATTACAATTATTCAATCTACAATAAAGGAAATAATTTTTTTCTTAAGTCAAGTGAAAGAAAAGTAAAATAGTGTGAACAATGTTTATTTACTACATCAAACTTAAATTTAAGTCAAGTAAATTACAGTTAAGAAACCTAGTAAAAGATACACATTAATTTACGAGTATAGGGATATACTTTTTAATTTGTATTGTAGCTCTATACTTGACTAAAGGCAAGCTGCACTATTTGTAAGTAGAATAGTCTTCATTAGTAATATGTTGACTGACATTTATCATAAATAAAAATATTAACTATATTTCCAGAAATTTTAACGAGTCCACAGATAAGTGGGGCAATTTTTGTTAAAAAACCTTTTATTTCATAATGTTTCTTACTTCGCAGAAGCAATTTTATTTCAAAAAATTGAAAATACATTAAAAATAGAAACTATTAGAGAAACAATAAGAAAATACAGAGAAAAAAATATATAACATCAATAATATAAACAATTCGTGCAACAACAACAAAAAAATTTAATAATAATCTTTTAGATCAATATTTATATACTTTCTATAACTTGAATATTAAAATATAACTGCAATAAACCACCTAAAACAATTTTAAGAACAAAAATCTCATAATAAGTTTACTCTTTCAAAATTGAATACAGTCATCTGCAAAGAATGAAAATAAAAGACTCCATGAGTTAGTCCTACAAAAAACATAAAAAGTACTTGATGATTTTTAACTATGTTATATCATATAAAGTTTACAAATGTTACGTCTGTAATGGTGGAATTGTACATTAGTAATTATGGATACTCTCAGAGTATGTCGGCATAGGGAATCACTTCATTTTCATTCTGCTGGTTCTTAAGGAGTGTCCATTCATAAAAATTCTAAGCAAAGTTTCAGGCTTCAAAGAGTTTCTGTAGTCCTGATCTATAACGAGTAAACACTAACTTTTACTCGGGAAAAATGATAGTTTCAAAAAAAAATTTTCATTTCACAAAAAAAAAAATTTCTCACAAGCATTAAATATTTAATCGCCAATAGGGAGGTGGGGAGTGAAAATTTTGCTCCGTATTATAGATGCATATTTGTTGTAAATTTTAAAAATATACAAATGGCTAAGAAAAAGGCAGAAATTATGCTTTGAAACATTGCATTAAAAAAGTATATTTAATTTACTGATGCAATGTGATATTAAAAATTCCTTAAAAACATCAAATATTACGATGTGTGTAAATTTCTGGATTCTTTAACCCTTACTTCCATAAGTAATATTTCCATTAAAATATTTATTTCCAATATTTAATGGTATGTTTTGCTTAAAATACTCACAAAGAGTAGGAAAAAAAACATGCAAAAGAAAAAAATTGGTATTTAAATAATACTTTAATTATATATATATATAGGTAAAAAATCAACATTGTCCTTTGCCTCCAGCACATATTTCTGAAATTAAGTAACTTACTATATTATAGAAATGTTAATGAGATAAATGCCTGCATAATCTGATATATTATGACTGTCTACTTGAATATGTACAATCAATATTTAAAAAAATTTTTGTGTGCATATTTTGCTCTACACATCATTATATATATGTCCCCAACTTTTGTGTAATTGCTGTCCCAAGCACAAAAAGAGTCAATAAACACTATAGGAGCACAAGTAGAATAAAATATAACTTCCAGGTTCTAAAGAACAATCTTCTTTACAGAACAGTAANTTAACAATAAAAAAAACGGCTTTTTGTAGCAATTCAGAAAACCGGAAAAACCAGTTATCCGGAATAGCGATGGTCCCGACCGTTCCGGATAATTGGTTCCCTACTGTATATATATTAGGTAAAAAATCGACATTGTCCTTTGCCTCCAGCACATATTTCTGAAATTAAGTAACTTACTATATTATAGAAATGTTAATGAGATAAATGCCTGCATAATCTGATATATTATGACTGTCTACTTGAATATGTACAATCAATATTTAAAAAAATTTTTGTGTGCATATTTTGCTCTACACATCATTATATATATGTCCCCAACTTTTGTGTAATTGCTGTCCCAAGCACAAAAAGAGTCAATAAACACTATAGGAGCACAAGTAGAATAAAATATAACTTCCAGGTTCTAAAGAACAATCTTCTTTACAGAACAGTAAAGTTTTTCACTTCTTTTAGGGTTAAAGTCTTTTAATTTTAATTTCATCTTAAAGAACAATAAAATACAATTCATAGACTTAGGGAACATTCTTACTGAATATGGTCCTACTTAACCCCTTAACTGTATTTACGTGATTCACTCCCCAGTGCCACTGTTTTTCGCTCAAGTGCACTTTCTTATGTGGTGTTTAGGTGGAGGAAAATGATGCACGTGTTGCAATTTAAAAACAGTTTACTTTTACAAGAAGAGAAAAAGGAAAGAAAGAAAATACATAATTTAAATTAAAGAATAAAAATACAATATAAAAGATGTTAAAACTTAGCTGTTGTATGATAAATCCTGAAACATGGTTGGACACATAAACCAACATCACATTCATTGCACTGTTAGCGGGATTCGCGACAAATTTTTTTTTTCTTGAACAAACGGCACATTTTTGCAATGCATTTTTCTTTGAAGACGTTGATGGAAAGAGTAAAAAGCACAAATACACACGGGAAACGAAAGCGAAAAAAGAATAAACCTCAAATAGAGACATGCAAGCGATTAATATGATATCACTATTCCATATTACATCCTTTTCCCATTCCCCCTCCTCCGAAATTAGTAATACATTCGCAAAGCAAACACTTTCAAGGTCATTTTACTGCATTCTGAAGTAGGGGGTGTAGTTCTATTTATAGCAGCGCAATGCAAAGCATTGTACTTTGGGAAAGCGTATATATACGTCTGCGGCAATTAATGCATCGTCTGGCCGAGACGTAAATTTATGCCCGTGGCAGTTAAGGGGTTAAAATTCCCCTATGAAATTTTCAATTTCTAAATTTATATTTTAAATAATTTTCTATTCTGATTAGAAAGTGACAAAAAATACTGTTAGTACAGCACAGGGTAGATATTGTGTATAAAAATAAAAAGCTTGTTTTCAAACATTTGAATTCTACACAAAATTGTAAATTTACAACAAAAAGAGACGGAAAGAATATCTCCACTTTTCTCTTCAGGTAAAAACCAAATAAACTTTTCAGTTTGTAAGCAAGCAGACAAGTTTGCTGGCTCGTAACTGTTTGTGTCCAAGAACTGACTCATTACTATCCTCTTTTTTTAATTATTGCCATTGCACGCAAAAATAAATTTTAAAATCACAAACAAGAATTTTGGTTTGAAATTACTAAGAATGTGCTTACAAAATATGGTCTTACTTAAAATAATATAAAAATATAAGTGATTCAAAGATGTTTTTGCAATGAAAAAGTAAAAATCCATAATATTTTTTTCAAAATTTAGACATGATTCTTTAAAAAATATTTATTTAATTTTCAAATAAATATTATTTTAAATGTTTCCTTACATTTACTTATTATATATTTATTCATAGAAAAAAAAATTTCTACACATATTTTTAATGTGCTTAAGTCAGGAAACAGCAATCACAATTGTCCATGCTATTACATTTTAAAATTTTCACTACATTTTTAACTTTTTTTTATAGTTGGTTGTCGAATTGTATACTTTAATGCATGGTAAAAATTATCAACACTAAATTAATAAGATGAACTTTTCCTAATTGTCTTCAAGTTAATGTTTCAAGATCCCATACATTATAGAAATGTAATAATGTACACAAGCACACTAGTATTTCTTTCATGCATGAGCAAAGAAATTTACACTTAATAACTATTAACTCTAAACAGTGAACAACTTTGTAACAATTACGATGAAACGAACACCTCTGAACTAAAGTACCTACACTGTTGATATGAAAGCAAGAACTTCCAATATAACTTTCTTTCGCAAAAAGAGAAATTTAAAATTTTGGTTTTATGAAGGAAATATTGAAATATTAATTGGCAAAACGATGTTAGATTGATTAAAACAAATCATAATTAAAGAATTATTTTAATTGAATACAAAACTACATGCATACCTGCCAACTCTCCCGCATTTTGCGGGAGATTTTATTTTCATATTTAAAGTGGTAGTAAATACATACTATTTTTTCTTTTATAAATTTAATTTTTAAATGATTTTGATCACCACTATTCTTACAAAAATTAAGCTTACATATTAATATGCGTTACTATCATGGTTGTCAACTTAATTTTTTTCAAATACAACGTATTAGTTTGCTTAAAATTGAAGTTTTAATTCCATTTTAATACCACTGGGAAAAATGATAATGGAAGGGATTAAAAGTTGGCACGTCTGTACATGGTATGAATGCTGTCATATATAATCTGAATTAGCTTTTTCGGCAGTTATAATATAAACTTAACAGTAAAAAGGCATTATTTTTGAAAAATTAAACAAAATATTATTTTCTGTTTAACTACAAATGTACACAAATATTATTTTTTTCTTTCTTATTTCAGTTTACTTCATTGTAATGGAGGAACCAGAGATTTCTGCAACATTGCTTATAGCTTTCATTGAATTCCAACATAAAGATTTAATTATAGATGGCGCTATAAATGCTTCGGCTGTTTACAGTTTATTTATAATTTGTATAATTTTAACGACGAGGTACACGTACTTTACAAACAGTATAACGAAAAGCGATACCGCACAAGCTCTTTCCTTTTGCCGCCTAATCGAATTGTGACACTCCCTCAATTTTCAGCGAAGCATTTTTTATTAAAATTTTTAAATTCGTAAAGACTATATTGACAACGAAATTTTTCTACAATTTTTTTCCTTCTTTGTATTTATTTCTTAAAATAGATAAGCTAGTATTTTTTAAACACTTTCTTGTAGTGATTTTCTTTTTAACGTAAAATTACAGCAGATTAGAAATAAATATAACCATACAATTCTTTAATAGCAGAAATAGAAAAAAAAGCACATTAAAAAAATGGGGGGTATAAAGTGAAATCTTTAGAGTCAGAAGCTGAAGTATATTCATTATTAATACCAGTTTATGTCTTTTCCCCCTTTTTAGGGAAAGAAGACTAAAAATTGAAAATCGTATAAAGAAACTTCGTATTCCTTCAGTTTTTACTACCTGATTTTATTCTTTTTTATATTGAAAGAGTATTTTTCAGTGTCACATAACTTATTTTTTACGTAACTAAACTATATAAATAACTGAGAGTCTACTGACGACCCAGAAAAATTTCGGTACGATGAAATAGCTTTCGGAACAAAAAGTTATTTCAAAACGAGTTGCTTTGAATTTTTCTGAAAATATATTTCTTCTTATAAAAATATTTTTTTTAATAAATAAATTTTGAGACATGGTTAGAATTTATACCATAATAGAAGGCTATTTAACCACCTTTATTAAAACAAACTAATACTGCCGTGCAATTGAAAAAAGAACATTAGGGCTTCACGATTGATTTTGAGAAAATTGACTTAACAACTATTTTCTTTCTATTGATAATGCTATCAACGATAAAATAGAATTTCATCGTACAAAGATACCTAGTATATAAATATCTCGATTTTGAATTTTTTGTCGTTTACGTCGATTTTTCTTTTGCACGGCAGAATACAGTTCTAGTAGAATTTCGAAACATTAACTATGAGAGTTATGTACATGATATTGAAGGCTTGCTTTGCTCTTGAATCGTTTGTTACAGAAGGAGCAAGAAAATGCGCTTTCACAATGCACTAACATATGAGTTTTGAGGTTTCCTTTTAAGCCAAAAGCTTTTTGGCATACATTGCAAGTGAATTTACGCTCCCCAGTATGGGTAAGTAGATGGTTCTTTAAGCTTCCTCTGTGTGGAGTGGAATATGAACAAAGTGAACAGTAGTTGAGAATGCCAAAAGACTTGGTTCTTGACTTGGTAAACAAATCTAAAAATGAAAAAAAAAATTAAAATTAACTTAATCATTTAATAATTTGTTGGTAGGTTATTACACCATCAAAAAGCAAATTTTTCGGGGGGCACCAATTGTAAAAAGTGATGAACTAAACATAAAAAATAGATCAATGAATAGCTTTCAGACAGAAATAAAAGTAAACTAAAAGTCTGTTCACAAAACTTTTCTTTTAAAAATTGGTGCTAGATCTAATAACACATGAACACTGTTTGATTTGTATCTGTCGAGGTATGTCTTGCTTACAAGTAATGCAATCCTGAAATTTTAAATATAATCTTTGGGAAAGTTCTTTAATGAAAGACATTGTTATAGGTTAAAAAGAAACAATAGTACATGTTTAAAACAATGTTAGTCAGACACGTTTTTGTTTCAGCAAATTGAGAATCAACACTAAGGTTACTTCAATTTAAGATAATAGACCAAAAATGAAAATATATTTTGTGATCAAGTTTTATTCATTTATTTATTTTTTAAATTGTGCAAGAGTTAATTTTACAATTTTTTTTAAAATTATGTTAATTTTACATCGATTTTTTTTTTCTTAAAAAACTATATCAATAAACCTGGTATACAATTTTAAATATCATAATATGTATTCATGTTTCTCGATTCTCTTTGTTTTATCTTTTGATGTACTGTCAATGTGACACACTTGTAATGCAGCTTAATTTCCATTGTAGGTACAAGTTGTGTATTGAATAGTACCAGTTGAATAATGATGTTCATAAAAGCTATGATGGAGCTCTCATGAGAGATAGAACTCATTTGTTTTAACATAATCTACCAAAAAATTTTCACTGTCTAATTTAGAAATTGCAAGATTACTTTCCTTAATAACCTTTTGCTTATGGGTAGTAAAAAATTACTGGTTTCACCATGTTAAGCACCACAAGGAAAAGGTTAATATTGTGCAGGCATTCTTAATTAATAATGTGTAGTCAGATTTTTTTTAAATGATAATAATGACTCTTAGTTATTGTTGAACAAGGTCTTGCAATAATTGAGAAATAACTCATTGCGAGAAAACAAACTTTTTTGTAGAATTTCTATTGAAGAACAGGGCTGGTTTTCTTCTGAATGCAACAAAGAATTTTTTCTTATAATTTTACTACTAAATTCACCAAGTCACCATTCATTCGGACATCAACTTTCGCACTTCTAATTTATTTACATTCATACAATTAAATCTATAAGTTTTTAAAAAAATGAATTATCATATCAATTACAAATTCAATTTTTTTCTGAAAAAAAAAAAAAAATAAATAAATAAATATATAAACATTTTAAATTATATATACGAACGGGAAAAATTCAAAATAAAGTGATGGTAACATTGGATAACTAACCCTCCAATATTCTCTTTTTTTAAAAAAATGTCTGTTGTTACAAAACACAAGATGAAATTAAAAAAATAAATAAATAAATAAAAATAAAGAAAGATTTTTAGTATTCTAGGTGTTGATAAATTAAAAAAATTAAATAAATAAGTAAAGGAGATGCATGAAGCTATTAACAGGCAATTCAAAATAATATCTGCAATTTTTATTCCAAGTATAAATAAAATAATCATATGTTTCTCAAACTTTAAATTTATGTTAGGAGTCTGAAGGCATCAGGTCTGTTCCAGACATAAAATCCTCGTCTTGATATTTGCGACTTATACCAGGTGTCCGAAAAAGTGGCTGAAAATTATACAAAACTAATTAATGATAATCAATTAATCTAGTTAACAGTTTTCAAAATTAAAAACAAAGTTTGAAAGCAGATAGCCCTGCTAGTAGAAAAAAGTATAAAACAATATTTGCAGTATGTCAGACCATTCCAACTAAAACATATGCTAGAGTGTCTGACAACTTTATCCTATGATTGCACCACATTATTGAAACAAGTGAAAGATAATTTGAAAACACAATTTCATAATTTTCACAGCAGCACCATTTTCCAATGAACTCAGCAATTATTTTTTAAATTGGGATGGGAATTCCTGACTTTCAAAACAGATATGCTAACAGTAAAATTTCCTTTTCTCTTAAATAATTTTTTTTTAATCACCGATTATTTTGAGACACATGGTAATTTTTTTAATAAAGTATACAAGGGTATATGATTTATGTCAAAGGAAATGAAGAAAAATAACTAAAACAGCAAATGGAATTACAGTTTAATATGGATAAAGACAAGAATTTTTTTCTGATTTGGGCAATTCTTTCCAATTTTCCAATTAGAATTCAGATTTAGGACGTTATTGTTCTAAATCATCAAATATTCAGTGTATCTGAGCTTTCTGAATAACTAAATTAGTAAGAGAGAAACCACATTTCAATTTCACAGTATAAATGAATAAGAATAGACAATTTCTATAAAAACAATAATAAAACAAAGGAAAATGTTTGTCCTTTTTATTTGATATAATTCTAACAAATTCATCTAAAATAGCTAATTGTACATACATGCTAACACACACACATATACATATATGAAAGATATCTATGTTTTGATTTGCACACTACAGACTAGAAAATGATTATAGTATATGTATAATATATCTTTGACACAGCAAACTACTTGTTTGTTTCTAAACACACAGAAGCATACAGAAGTTTTGAATTTAAAACTTCATGTACATATAATGCATAGTAAATATCACTCAATAAAGCTGCTTCATTTTGATAACATAAAAAAAAAAAAATTAAATATCACAATAAAACAACAAAAAGACTTTTGTTTCAAATAAATAAATTTTTTGATGAAGTATTTTTTATCACACAGGAATAATAAGCCATAAATAATACATAACAATGATGAAAATATATTTTTTTTCTTTTCAAATAGATAAAAATTATTTGAAAATCAGATTAATTTTACTAACATGCATTCAATAAAGACAAATATGTAAAAACAAGAACTAAAATGGTGTCAAATAGCGAAAGAGAAAAATGAGTTAAAACAGTCGTTAAATGTTAACAATCACACAAACTTATACAAAAGAAAACTACAGGAATAATAAATTAAATGCACCATAATGCAAATCATCAAACTCATTTTGACCTTTTAGCTAACTTGTTCTGAGAATATTTATACAATACATTTTTGTAATTAAGTCTTGTTAATTTTAAAAAAGAAATAGGCTCAATTTTTTAGATGCAGTATTTCTTTCCCAAATTAACAAATACATTTGTCAAATCAAGAAACATTATTAATTTTGAAATTATTTTGAAGAAAAAAAAATATCACAACGGGGAAGTTTTGTTAAATAATAATTGTATATAAAAAGAAATTAACAAAGAAAACATACAATTTAAGGGAACAGATCATAATTATTAAAAAAAGACTACTATATCACAATATAGTAGGCTAAATATTTCTAAGAAAAAAAAATTAAAAAGCAAAACACAATCTACAAAAGCACAAATAATGGAAGTTTGCAAAGACAGGAAATAGTTGCAGTATAATATGAGAAGCACCATTATTATAGTCAAGCTGCAGAATCAAATGTTGATGATGGTGCTTCTCATAATATTGAAACAATTGCCTGAAATTAGCAAATTAGATCATTTGCGCTTTTATAGGTTGAACTCATTTTTATACATACAGTAATGTTAAAATATTAATAATGTTACATAAGGTATAATATTATTATAATTAGTATTTTCATATTGGAATTTTATTTCTTGGTCTCTTTTTTCCTACAATATGTAAAATCCAATAATGAATTTTCTTTAATTTCTAAGCTTGCACAACAGCAAAACATAAGAAATATTTTTAAGAGTTTCAGAATAAATAATAATAACAACTTACAATTTTAAAAAAAAGTATATATTCTTCTACTAATATTGTACTTAAAATTTGTTTCAATATCAGGGTTTTATAACACACATATTAACACTGATAAAACACATTGTTTTTCAATATGAAAATATTTCAATAAATATTCTTCATAGAAATGGGACAAAAAGTATCAGTTTGATAAGCATGGTCCTAAATGGAGTGAATTTTTTGTTTGATTATGTTCATGTTCAACTCATGTAGAAAAAAATTAACATTTAAAATTTTGTTATGTAGAACTCTATGAATCTACCTTTCAAAGAAGCCAATAAGCATATACTAGGTATCTCTTTATTTTTTTAAATATGAAATGCTCTCAATAATTTTGGACAGATTATGCAAAAAGAATTTAAAATGGCACTGATAAATCAAGTTAACTCATCACACTTTGATTGCATATTAATATAAGGAAGACAATTTTAAATTTTATCTACTCAAATTAAATAAATATATTCAAATGAATTAAAACACATTTAAATAAAAATGACTAAGATATTAAAAATTAGAAAATATTTATTTATCTATTGTTATAAATTTATTGTTTATGTCTTTATTTATAAGTATACAAATGTCTAAAAAGAGATTTTTAATACTTCTTTATAAAAAAGATTTGTGCCATATAATTAGAAATTATAATAAAACATATTAAATATCACAAACATTTAAAGGAAGAAATAGAAATTGTGATTAAAACATTTGGCATATAATTTATTTATCGTTTCTTTTAATGCATGTTCGAAATCAAATCAAAAAATGTTTTGATTTTTCATAGAATATGTAACAATATTTTATATCCTATTTAAAGAAAGATTGAGCGTTGCTAAAATACTGTACTAGCTTACTCAATAAATTACACCAATTTCCAATAGCATACTAGAAAAACTTTACAGATTCTCCTTGTTTTGTAATGCTCACAGCTAACATTTTACATACTGATATTTGATACTGAATCAGACAGCGTCTACTCTGAAAATAAATACATTGCACAAAATATTATATGGTGTCACAAAAGCTTTACAAAAATACTACTTATATGAGAATATTACTTTTCTAACCAGAATATATGACATAAGCTTGACTGAAAAGGAAAGCAGTTCACTAACTCGCTGAGTGGCTGTAACATAAAAAAACCTGTGAGTGTAAATGATTTGTCACTGATATTCAGCTTTTGCATAGATTATTCACAGGCTTAAGCAACACAATATGCAGATAAAGCCACTCAATGGGTTAATAAATAAGCAGCACTACATTACCAAGTCCGTTCTGCTAAAATCTAGACAAAGAAAATGATAAAAGTTATAGTAATATGTTGTTCTGATCATATTTTCTTTAAGGCTTGTTTCCTTCTTTAAAAATGACAAAAGCTTTCAAACAAATTCTGTGCATGTTATTTTTAAATTTATAAACAGTAACAATAAGATATCTTTTTAAATAGTAAACATAAGCCTGGATGATGAAATAACTCAAACACACTAGTTTTAACTGTTTTTAGTTTTTCTGTGGAAACTGTGTTTTCTCTTTCTGCAACAGTGTTGGAAATTTTTATATGTTTAACATTTTAATTGATACCACATTATGAATGTAAACAATAAAACTAGAACAAAACAGTAAAACATTTTGAATGATCATAACTATACCTTTTAGTATTTGGTACTATTTTTTATAATAATCATGACTTTTATTATATAATGTTTCCTATTTAATTTGACCTCATTGGTACCAGAGCGTTTTGATTTTAACAAACAGTTCAAAACTTACTAAAAGAATATCTATTTCCCATAAAGAATGAATGATTTCTCAATTTTTCATAGAATTACCAAACATGTAGAAATGTATAATAAATCTAAATGTATAATAAATGATCAATCATTTTTAAATTTCTTAAAATGTTTTTAACTTAACTAAATTTATGTTGATGATGATTCAGAAAATTTTATTTATGTCTGAAACAATACAGAGGACTTTTTGAGATTTCTAATTATCTAGGGGGCATAAACCAATGTCATTTGGGTCAACAGCAAACAAAGATATAAACACCATTTTAAAAATCTTGATATTTCAAAATGTACAAGGAGTTTTGAAAAATAATTTTGTTAGGCTACAGCGGGCAAAGCAAGTGATGCCTCTGAAGAATTAATAATCTAATTATTATTTTGTAATATATTTTGTTTGAAATACCTATTTTATTTTAACTTTTTTAAAATATTTTATTTTCAATTTATTAATTAGTCTTTAGAAGTAAATGAAAAAACACTATTTCTTTGCCGAATTTTTTTAAAAAAAGAAAATATGATCAGAGATATTCCCAAAAAGAATGCATTAAGCCACATAAAATCAGCAGTCTTCTTACAACAATTTTGTACGTTATTGAAATGCTCAAAGGTGCACTTTTTTTTGTTTTCAATTACAGTTGATAGTCAAAATCTTGTGTTTGTGGTTCATTCCATCTCACATGACTTTTTTGATGACTTACAAGCGCAGATTGTTGTGTGAACTTCTTATCACACATATCACATTCGTAAGGACGCTCACCAGAATGTAGCCTCATGTGAGTTTTTAAATTTCCTTTCAAGCTAAAAGATTTATGACAAATGTTGCAGACGTAACGTCTCTCTCCAGTATGAACCAACATGTGTGTTTTAAGATTTCCTTTGTATGCAGTGGAGTATGAACACATTTTGCAAAAATTCAAAGGACTGCCATCTTTGGGTTTGTTTATGGGAAATGAATTTCTGTTGAGAAGCCCTAAAATTAAATAAAGTGTTAAAAATTTTACATTTAATACAATTATATAGGTTTTTTTTTAAAATAAAGAAACATGTTTGATCAAGCTAATTTACATTACAAACGATCTCAAAGAGGATAGCTTAATTCTTTTAAAAATAATATATTTCAGAATGATCTACTTCACTTTAATTATTTTATCACCTAAAACACATAAATGTGGTATAGAGTAAAATATAAGAATTCTATAATAACTTAATAGATTACCAATCTGTCAGTCAGCTTTTTACTCAAAACACAGTTCAAAAAGCATGTTTAAGAAAATGTGCTCAGCTTGAAAGGGATTTTTATAAAAATTGGACATTGCATTTGGCATTTCTTAGTATTGTTTTGTCTTTAAAAAATAAACTAATGAATCCAAATAAATTCATTATGTGATAACGTCTATTTACATAAATGATCACTCAGTTATAGAACTAATCTTATTCTTTATCTATTTAATATTTTTTTAAAGAAAAAGATATTAAAAGTTAACACTTATTTAACCATCAGCCCTATAAATTTATAACAGTGGTGGTAAATTTACATAGTAGGAATTTAGATTTTTAAAACTCACTTTGTTGTATATGAGCTTTGAATATGAAAAGATGCTGTAAAAGTTACATCTATAATATAAATAATCCGTGACTGTAAAATTTGCTCTACAATGATTATGCTCAGTGTTCAAATAAGTAAAGAAAAGTAGGCATGAAATTCCTTGCTTAGTTCTTATATTTGGATTGAATATTGAAAAGGCACATTTTTGCTGCATTCTTTTCCTTAAATATACATTTTGAGCTGTGTTCATTTTCTTCACTGCACATTTTGAGTTGCGTACACATTGCGTTCTTAAAATATACATTGCAAGTTGTTCCAGAATAAAAATTTCTCCAACAAAATCTCCAACCAACATAACATAATGTCTAATTTAATTTACATATATATTCCCACGCTAATAGATAAAATTCTTGAAAAATTTGGTATTTTAGTAAATTGTAACTTATAGGGGAGAGTCGGGTAGCCCCGCCCACAGTAAATTTCATATGTATAGAATATTTTTTCAAGTCAATGGGCCATCAGGCATTAATTGTTATATTAAAAAAAGATTATTTTCAAAGTTTCAAGTATTTATGCAGCTGTTAACGTGGTGAACAATAGTTTTGAAAATATGTTGAATACAGTAGTCATGAAATTAAGAAAAATTGGTTGAATGTTTCGATTAAACTTCATTTTAATACTAAAACAATAATTTTTTCTATACATACAGCATTAAAGTATGTTGTCTTAAGTTTAATTTGCACGAAGAACGAAGTTTATATGTGAAAAATTGTTCGAGTAATTACAAATTTACAAAAAAATTGGATTTCGGGTAGCCCCGCTCACATAAATGTCGGGTATCAACGCCCAATTTTATTTCGTCGGTAAATGTACGGTTGCAAAGATTATTATTTTATTGCTTCAAATTTAAATGTTATATGCATTTTTAACAACAAATATTGTTGTTATTAAATTATTGTTAATAAATGATGGAATTCACTAAAAGTATATAAATATGTAATAAATAAAATAATTTTGTGATAAAAATGATAAATGAGGTTTATCTATTGCCAATACATTGGTCACTTTCATTTACACCTGAAAAAACAGTCAAAATACATAATTTTTGTAACTGGGCGGGGCTATCCGACACATTTCGAAAAGAGCTGAAAAACATGTTTTTTTAAATTTCTATTTTTTTAAGTTAAACTATTCTTTTTTTGGTTTATTCTTTTTGCATTATTTAATTAGATGGTAAAACAATAGAAACATACAAAAATATTGATAATTACCCAATATTATACAGAAATATAGGCAATACTCCTTGAGTGGGCGGGACTACCCGACTCTCCCCTACAGTTTATTAAATTCATGTTTTTGTAGGTAATTTGATATTCTCTAGCTGAAAAGGTGATATTTCACAACTGTTGAATGCAGCATTAATTAGAACAATTTTTGACCTTTTCTGTAATTAGTACTTTAGTTTTCTTTATTACCATTCATAGACTCGCAAATGAAAATAAAAAATGTATTTTAAACATGGTAAATTGATTTAAAATCTAATTTTTAACAGCTCCAGAGTTTATTCTAATCAACTGGATTTAAGAATCTAATAGTAAATACTAAGAGTATGAGGTAATAAAAAATATATACAATTAATCAATACATGCTTCTCTTTATTCATAATATAACAATATGCATAAATTTAGTTGTAAAGATAAAATTAAACATTTAGTTTCTACAGAAGCAAATAAAAAATTATATTCTATAAAAAGTAATCTTTAATTTTTATGTTATTCCAAAATATTTTAACAATATATTTAATCAACATAAAAAATTATTTTAATTGTATTATTTTTTTTACTTAAGTTTGACCCATTTATGCAAAAGTTTACCTCAAAAGATATAATTTAATAACTAACAATATAAAATGATCTAATAAACAGGCAACACACACATAAAAACATTTAATCCCTGTTTCTGTTAAACATAAACATATAAAAAAAACTTGCAAAATAGTACATAATACTATATCTAAAAATAATTTATCAAATTACTTAATAAAAATAAAAAGCTAAATTTATTCAGAAAATAAGAATTTGAAGAAGAAAAAAATAATCCTGAAAGCAAAGAAATAAGTATAAAATTAATTAGTTAAGTGTAAGAAATAGAAATTTCATAAATAAAGGATATATTTTTGAACCTTAAAAATACAAGAAAAATTATGTTACATTTAAAGGCATTTAAAAACAGCAATGTGACATTTTTAAAAATTGAAATAATTTCTTAGATACAAAGATAATCTCATTATAATGAATTTATTGGGATTGCCTAAGCTGTAATGCATTAGAAGTAAGGCAATAGTTTTTACTCAAATATAAGGTATTTTTTTAAGCTTGAAAAAAATATTATGAAGAAATTTCAATTCAAAACATGAAAGAAGAAAAATAAAAAGTTAATAAATGCAGTAGTTCTTGTATATACATGAAACTTTTATGCTTACACATTAGATAATAAAAATAATTTGACAAATAAAAAAATTAAGCAATAAATTGGAATTTAAAAATATACAAAGAGAATCAAAATTATAATATTTTTAAAAAGTATGAATTAACTAACAATAAAACTACAATAACTGATTTTAAAAGTATACAAAAGAATAATAAGAAATTTATTAAGTAAAAAATTCATATTACTTTAGACATTATAATAGTCAAAAAATATTTTTTTAGATAACAGCACAAAATATTTACTGCAAAGAAAGAGAACAAAATTTAGATATAGATACTGAAAGGAAAGAAATATTAAAAAATAGATATTATATAAATATATGGAATAGGTAATAAACAATTTTAAAGAAAACAAATAATTTTAAGTGAAAATATTTGATTGCAGAGAAAAGAATTGATTACAAAGGACAAAAGCAATATAAGTAAGACGATAATTTTCACTAAAATGTAGCAGTACTCTAATTAATGAAACACTGGAAATAAATTGAAATTTTAAGACATGAAACAGAAATAAAATTGAAAATTAAAAGTTATAAAATAATTCATAATTCTGAACAAAAAACTTACAAAAAATCATTAAAAGAACATAATAAATTATAAGACAATAGTGCTTAAATACAATAAACTTTTTGGGTAGTCATTTTAATTAAAATAAAAATATAGTGTAATAAATATGATTTTAAAAATAAGAAAGGCATCTGTATCAAAATAGATTTAAAAAGTACAAGGGAATAAAAAACATATTTACTATTAAACAACAGTAAATTATAATGAAACATTATGATTCTTTGATTCTAAAAGAATATTACAATAAATAAGAATAGATTAAAGTAAGGTAATGATTCTTACAGAAATATAAAAATATTTTTTGGATACTCTAGATATGAAGAAGTTGAGAAATAGATTAGATTTTAAAAATACAAAAATAATTAGCAATTATTAATTTAAAAAGTACAAGATAATTAATAATTTGAAAAAAAATTTAAAAATGGCAATGTTTTAAATGTTATAGTTCTTCTTTCTTTTTGCAACAAAAAATTTCTACATTACATACAAAATACATAATAATTAAAAATACAAAAAGAATCAGTAATAAAATAGTTTGAAAGATGTTTTTACAAAAAACATTAATTAATTAATCAGATTTTTTAAAGTACAAAAGAATTAATTTAAAAGCAATTAGGAAAAATAGCAATGTTTAAAAATTTAAGTGTTTATACTGCAAATGCTCAAAATATAGGAGTTTTTCAATGTTAACATTAACTCACATTTTTAAGAAATGATGATAAACATCTAAGAAATTCTTAAGTCCACAATAAACTAGATTGACAAAAAAATTAGTAATAAACTGTATATAATGAACATCATCACCAAAAGCTATTTATAGAAACTTCTATTTTTTTCTATACAATGAGTATATTTAATAGAGGTAATTTTAAAATTTCAGTACACAAGCTGATAGAATTATTACATAAGTTACCAATTAATCAAAGTAAAAAACATATATATTAAATTATTACTAAAATAACTATCTAAAGAAAATTCTAACAAAAATTTTTTAAAACTTTTTTTGCTCAAAAAAATGTGTCAGATTTAGTTAGTCTGATAAAATTAGACATAACCAAGACCAAAAGCACAATTTTTACTCATTTTTCAATATGTAGCGCAAACATGAACAGAACTTAGGTAATATAAGTAAACAAAAACATTTTTGTTGTTAATAAAACTGAAATGATATAGAAATGGACATATACAACTTTTCAAAGTTAAAATTAATGCTAAAAATATTAATCAGTTAGATAAAGTAATTGAAACCTTAAAAAAAAAAAAAAGAAAAATACTGAAATCTATTTATTTCTGTAAATAGAAGAGAGAAATATTAAAATGAAATTACAGTAAATGATTGAGCATATTTATATAGAGAACTTGTATACATTTATTGTTTGAAGCAATTAAAAATATAATAATCAAGTAAATATATAATTGCATGTAACACATTGAAATTAAATAGAAATTTAATAAAATTTGCAATGAAAAAAGATCAAGTTTCAAAAATAATATATTATTATAAATAAATCATGATCTGGGACATCAAATTTTTTTAACAAATTTAAATTTTAAAATTAACTTTTCATTTTAAATGTTACTTACTTCAATAAGTAGTATTAAAAATTCCTAAAAGGCAGAATTCTTTTTTTAATAATTAATGGATCTACAGGATTTTTGATAAGAAATAATTAAATAAATTTTTAAAAAAATGATATTTTTGTAAAAGAATTTAACTAAATAAATCAATTAATACCAATCATGAACTTTGATAACAAAAATGAAAGAATTTTTGTCACATCACTGAGAATAACATATTTCTTTATGGTCAAGACATAGGCTCCCAAAGAGCGATTCTTATAAATGCTCTTGAATGGAATAATTATCAACATCAGCTTTCAACCTAATATGTTTATCTGAAAATATAACAGTGGTGCCATTAGTCTAAAATTATATCAATGAACAAGCAAATGTCTTAAACTATTTAGATCTGTTTTTTAACAATCTAAAATTTATCTTATTGTAATTCATTTCCAAAACTAATAATACATGAATTTTTAATATAAAATAAAAAATTGCATTGAGGAGAACATTTTAAAATTGCATAACTTATGTTTAATACATGTAATATATAATGCTTTTTATATATTTTTTTGTAAATGAATTAGTATTAAACTTTACAATCAATAATAAACTTATTTACTTTTTCAATATATTTTATTGTTATACATGATAAATTATTAATACAGTATTTTTTTATTTTGAAATTAATTGAAAAATAGCATTACCAATACAGGTTTTTTTTTTTAATAAAATAAATATAAATTGCATTGAATCAAACATTTTAAAGTCATACAACTTGATGCGTTTCAAACATAAATTAAAGTATAAATATACTATTTTAATTATAAATTAATTTATATTTTGAAATATAAATTAANGAAATTAATTGAAAAATTGCATTACCAATACAGTTTTTTTTTAAAATAAAATAAATATAAATTGCATTGAATCAAACATTTTATAGTCATACAACTTGATGTGTTTCAAACATTAATTAAAGTATAAATATACTATTTTAATTATAAATTAATTTATATTTTGAAATATAAATTAAAATATAAATATGCTATTTCTCTATATTATTTTGCTTATGAATAAATATTAAACTTCACAATTAATAATAAACTACTTTAACTTTAACCAGTTTGATTCTTTTAAAGATACAAAAATGTATTTCATAGTTAATTAACTGTTAATTTACCAATGTAGGGTTGTTTTAATAAAATATAAATGGCAAAATTGTATTGAATCAAACATTTTATAATTGTATAACTTAATGTGTTTCAAATATAAATTAAAATACACTCTTTTACCATTTAGATTTCTTTTTAAATCCAAAAATGTATTTTATAATTAGTTAAGAATTAAATTACCAATACAGGGTTGTTCCAATAAAATATAATTTGCATTGAAAAAAAAACATTTTATTATTGTATAACTTAATGTGCTTCATGCATAAATTAAAATATAAATATACTCCCTTTTCTACATATTCTTTTACAAATGAATCACTATTTAACTTCACAATTTGGATTTATATAAATATATACACATACATATATATATTTTTTTATCAATTTAGGTTGAAAACAAATCAAAGAGAAGCAATTTGCATAAAATGTCTTAAATACTAAATAAAGCTATATTATTAAGTTAAGTTTATTTACAACGTATTATTTAAATATCGGATTTACTTGAAACTTTATTGAAATCAAATGAATTATAGTAACTATATTAAATTCATCCAAATAAACAAATCAATAAATACAGCATACGTTAATACTGAAATTAACATTATGATAAACATTAAAAANATAGGTCGCCAAAAAATTGGCGGCACTTGGCCTTGCCGTAGTTATGATAATCATCCCATTAAAAATAGTTAAGTAGATTAATTTTAAGTCAGAACATTATCGTAAACACAATTTGCGATAAAAAATTCTAATTATATTTAACAGTCAATTATTATTATTATATAATACGAGTGATGATATCAAGGAACAAAGCATAAGCTGCAGGAGTTCTGTTTTGAAAATTTTATGATCAGATGCTACAGAAGCTAGCAAGCAAGATGCCCATCCTTGCAGAAATCAATGGAATATACATAAATATTCTATTGTTTCCCGAAATATAAATAAAGAATGAAGTGATTAATATAGTTCCTAAATGAATTTTAATTTTCCAATTCTAAATTTTAATGGATCAACGAATAGATAACATTTATTGGCTAAAGACATTCTTATTTATTTATTATTTGTCCAATTGTTTACTATTTGATTCCATTTTGCATCTCCACATGCTCTTAATTTTCTTTTTAAGTCATTTCAATCATTTATGATCCATTGATATTGATAATTGATTTAAACAAAGAAAATATAATGAGATAAAAAAATAATATTTGACAATGGAAAAAAAAAACTCGAATTACGATTGGCTGCTACCTTAAAAGTCTTGCGGCGTAGATCGTCAGCTAAATTACATCTCAACTTCCAATTTTATCATTTACCTAATGATTGATGTTGATTTTGATGATTGTTATATTATGAGATTTAAAATAGAAAAATTGAGTTTTGTGTTCATTAATATTGTTACGGTGTTATATATTTACTATTTGTTTATAAGATAATCATTTCTTTACAGTTGCTTTAATAATATTTTTGTTCAGGCATAATGGTGTTACAAGTGTGCTGTACTGAATCTTAACCATTTATTTTTGTTGCTGTTTTTTTTACATCTTTTTCCTATAAAATTAAAAAATTTAATTTTTTATAAATATTATTTCTTCTATTTGTATATGCTTGACGCAACTTTATGCAATACTTTTACATAATTATACTCTTAACGACTTTTCGCATTCAACTGTTTAGTTTTCATTAGTATTATTGATTATTTTCCCATTTAATTGATGACATGAAAAACTTCTTTCTCCTTATTTATATAATTTGAAAGCATTAATAACAATTTATAAGCTTCGAAAAATTGCGTATTGTGGAAAATCTTCCTTTATTTCCAATTCAGGCCATTAACGTTATCTTTTGATCCATTCTATAGCCCATGCCAGGAAGTTTTGATACTTCTCTTCGGCCGCAATGATAACTTTTATTTTCGCTTTTAAGGTAAAATGAACAAGATCGTTTAATTAACAAAAAATAATTAATGCGACTGTTTCTGCTATTTTATATTGCTGTACTCAACTGACAATAAGTCAAAGTGTTAAAAATATACCTAATGGAAACCTGGACATTATTGCTAAATGTATATGTGTGTAATAAGAATCAAAATTTGTGTGAGATAAACTCTTAAGTTCTCTTGTGGGAATCAAATTCCAGGTTTCATATCTTGTTAGGTAAACTTCTAACATACTAGAAATTTTGTAAATTTATCTAACTGTATTGGAGAAGTTTAAATTTTAACTTCTGGTTGAAAAATTAAAGCAGGTTGAAAAATTTAATTTAAACTTAGAACTGAAATAAATAAGTTAATAGCTTTTGAATTTTATATCAGTTATTTGAGCTATTTATTTGTTTTAACATCAATTTACCTCTCTGCTTTTTGAAAGTATTTATTTTCTACTTGAAGTTATTCTAAATACTGGAAAAAAAGGTTAAAGATCAATGAAAAAATGATTGCACAATAGATAAATACAGCTTTTGAAAATGAAAATATTGGTGTAAATTTTAGGCCTTGTGAAAATTAATCAAAAACAACACGGCATATCCTTTTTCTTATCAGAAGTACCAACTATGGCTCTCCTAAGGCTGATAGGGGCATCCCTTTATAATTTAAAATATCTTTTCCATTTCATTTCTATAAACAACAAAAATACATATGAAATTTTTGATTTTTCTCAATTAGATTGGCTTTTAAAATATTTTGTAAAACATTATTTTTAGAAGTTGAAGGTGAACTTAACGTTAAAAAAAGGGGGAGAAATTATGCCAAGGAAAATAAGCCCTAGGTGATTGCAATACAAAACTAACACACCAAGTGGTGGTGTGTTGTTCCCTTCAAAAGTAATATCAATTTAATGAACAGTTCAGGTGCAAACTTAATGTAATTAAACAATTATTTTAATTTAACTAGATATTTTTAAAAATTTATTTTTATTTAAGTATTAATTTGAAGTGTGTGGAAAGAATTTATAACATTTAATCCATATGTATTTTTATCTGTACTAAAGAGGGTCTGCTTGTTCACTCCGTTTGTCAAATGCCATGATGGCCTTTCATTGATCTGTGTTTGTTTTTTCCTTAAACATGGTGGGTAGCATTTAAAAAAAGTGCTTAAAGGTGCTTATTTTCATTATTTGAAAGCCCTTAAAGGTGCTTTATTTATTGGGTGTTTTTAAAAAGTGCTTAGTTTTTCCCTTTTCAAAATTGAGATTTTTTTTCGTTACCATGTCGATTTTCGCCACATGCAATAGCGTGCTTTTCACATTGTTCTATTCCACATTTTCACAATTCATTTTGGTGTACTGTCAGTCCATAGCGTATGAAAGCGCCAATCATTTTACATGTTTGATAAAATATTTTCAAGTGCGTATGTGCATCTACTGAGCTGAGTTCGGTGAGACTATTGACTTCTCATGTGCAACTCTGCTACATTTAGCAAGATATTCTCAATTTCAGACTTCAATTTCCACCCTCTGATATCGAACCGAAAAATCTCTCGTTTATTTTATAACGGCTAAAATAATCAAGAAAAGTTCTTTGTCAGAAACTAGTTATTTTCTCATAATCATCTAAAGTCTTTGAAAATTATTTTGCATTTTGTTAATGTATATAATGCTTAAAAATATTTTTTGAGTGCTTAGAAAGTACTGAAAAGGTGCTTATTTTTTGTTGAAAGATTTGGCTACTCTGTTAAAGTTCGATACTTTAAAAGAAAAAGATCAATTTGCTTATAAGAGATGTAATTATTATAATTTTATTTAAGAACGTTTTGTTAATATGTTAGCTGTAACCAAATTAATAATTACTTAAATATAAAAAATAATCAACTTCATTTGAAAAAAAATTTCAACTTCGGAATATAAAATGTGGTGCTCAATACAAAGTAATTTTTCTTGTTAACAATCCATATAACTATAACCTCATATTGTATAACAGTTCAAATTGCAAACAGTTTTCATCTGTCTTAAAATATTTATATTTTTATAAAATTTCAATATAAATATTATGATTTATATCTAACTACATCTGATCATTTTCTGTTATTTCTTTTATTTTATTTATCTATTTTTGTTGTTGTCATTTTTAACATTAAGTCAAGTGTGCTAATAAAAGGATAATCTCGAGACAGATTAAACTTTTTGACAACAACCATTATTCGAAGCAAAAAGAAAGAGTATCAAAATAAAAGACGAATGAACGAAATAAGGCTTAAAATTGTAATAAATTTTCAAAAATTTGGAATTTAAGAAAGAAAAAAAAACATTTTGTTAAATTTATGAGCAAACATGGCCCTTTCAACATGCCAAATTTTAACTCTATGGTTGCCTTTCTCTTTTAGCGACCAGTAGAGCAGCCTATTGAGTATTTTTTCTGCAAGTTTAACAGTTAATAATTCTCGAACTATTTAACAAATGTTAAATTATTTATTCCATTGTACTCCATATAAATTTTTCTATGCACTTTCATAATCACACCTTCACATTTTTAAGTCTCCTATTTTTTGCGCGGCAAAACAAAATGTAGTTGAGCATCCAAAACGACAGTGACCCTTATGATTTTTTAAGGTCGAAAGATAACTATGATAGCCATAATTTATTATGTATTCATTAGTAATACTCTCTCAGGGTGTCACCCCAGGGAAGACATTTATGCGCTATAGCGCGTAAAATACGCAAAAAATTGAAATCGGACGCAAAAAGATGATCGCTACGCGTCCCGCGGGACGCGTAAATTTTTGAAGAAAGTTTATAAATTTCCCGACTTTTTAATCTTTGATATCGAAACATTTTAATAAAATCGAAAAATTGGGACGCAAAAAATAAATCGGTATGCATCCTCGGTATAAAAAAAAAAAAAACNCTACTTGAAGTTATTTTATATACTAAAAAAAAGGTTAAGGATCAATGAAAAAATGATTGCACAATAGATAAATGCTTTTGATAAATAGCTTTTGAAAATAAAAATAATGGTGTAAATTCTAGGTCTTGTCATGAAAATTAATCAAAAACAACACTGTTCATCCTTTTTCTTATCATCAGAAGTACCTACAATGCCTCTCCCCTCTTCTTAAGCTGATAGGGGCATCCCCTTATAATTTAAAATATCTTTTCCATTTCATTTCTATAAACAACAAAAATACATGTAAAATTTTTCATCTATCTCAGATTCGCTTTTAAAAATATTTTGTAAAACATTTTTGGATGGTACAGATGAACTTAACATTCAAAAAAAGAGAAAAAAAAAATTATGCCAAAGAAAATAAGCCCTATACGATTGCAATACAAAACTAACACACTAAGTAGTGGTGTGAAAAAATTTAAAGTGACTAAGTGAAAAAATTTAAAGCTTATATAATAATATAAAATGAGAAATAAAAGTATTAAAAAGTACTATGAGGTGTGTAAAAGTGCCTTTCCATAAACTTCAAACTATGTATATTTTTTTACAATTTTGACTTATTGCTTTTTCCACTGAACAATTTGAAACAGTTAATGTTGTTAACAGTTAAAACAATTTCAAAAAATTTAAAAACTAAAGAATTGGTTGATTAAGTGAAGTGATTAGATAAAATTTTTCAAAGTCCTAAGGTCTCTCTGCTTTACTTCTAACTCTTTCTTTGCATATTCAAGAAAATCTTTTTCTTCTGCCCTACTAAGATTCTATATGTCCCTTATGTCATTGCTCTAAAAAATTATAAAAATATATACATATAAAAATTATCCCTATAAAAATTTTTTTGAAAAATACCCTCTTTAATAATCTTAAAGTGCTTAGGAATATTGTAAATAATGAATTTTTTAATTTCATGATATGTTATGCCTTAAAAATTTTTTGTAACTAAAGCATAGCTGCTTTATAAACTCAATTTTAGATCATTAAAACAGGTTGAGTTTTATAGGAAATTGAATACAAATTAAAATTTCTAAAAATGTTTAGTTATAAATTTTCTTGAAGTCATAGTTTTCCCTAGAAATTTAAATATAAGTTCCAATTATTAAAAATAAAAATTTACGATTAGAGATTGCTAAAAAAAAGCTCTATTATCTCTACTTGATGTACTAAAATGTAATTCTGATGATTTAATACTACTAAAATGTGATTTTGCTGTTGCTTAGATACATTGCTACTGTGGAATTTGATTATTTGCTTTCGATTTGCATCATTTCTTAATTACCCCAGTTTTTTGAAATACAGGCAATTTTGCTTGGAATTTGTAAAGTTTTTGTTAAAAAATTTTATTTTCTGTATTGATTTCTGGCAGCAGTTAAAAAAAGTTTTCTCTCATTTTTTTAACATTAAACCTAAAATATATTATGTCATTTTTTAAAAATATTATTTAAATATACACTTTAATTTAGACTATAGTTGTTCTGTTTATTTTTCAATGCTTTAAATTTCATTTCAAAGCACTAAAAATTTGTCTAATGGTCTGGTTAATTTTAGATGAATTTGTATGTCTTAGATGGATTTAATTGTTAACAAAATTAAATTTTTTTGCGAAATATATTATTTCAATTTTTCATCGTTTACCCTTATCATGTAACAAAATTTTTATGTAACTTTTTTTTAATTTTTTTATACAGGTTACATAATTAATCCTCCTAGTTCAGAGTGTTCTCCTGTTCAGTCAAATCTTCAGTTTCATTTGAGGAAAAAATTTGCTTGTCAACTATGTGGAAAAGATTTTAGTAGAAAGGATAATTTAAAGACTCATATAAGGGTTCATACAGGCGAAAAACCATTTGCTTGTCCATTATGTGGGAAAAAATTCTCTCATTTGTCTAATATGAAAATACATGTTTTAACTCATAATGATAAAATTTTTGATTGATGATAAAACTGATGACTCACTGTTGATAAACTAGAAATTAACTGAAATGTTTTAATTATTCTATATGTTATATTGTGAAAGGCTTTGTTAAAATAAATAGTTTATCAAGTTGATTTAAGATTTTTTTGTCCTAATGTTAAAGTAGTAGGCAATCTCTATGTTCATATTTTTTCCTTAAGAAATTTGCTACATTTGAGATTTTAATTTCCAAATAAGCTTAAGAACTGATGTCTGCATATTTGTACAAATTATCTTTTTATCATTTAAATGCTGTCCAATTTTTATAAATTTAAATATCATAAAGAACTGTTTGAATTACAAATTATTTAATTTTATTATTTTACATTTACAATATGTGTAAAATTTAAGAATTTAAATCTAAGTTTCCATTACATTAACAGTAGAAGGGCAATGTCTTTTCTTATTTTAATTTTATTGAATAAGATAGTGTCTAAATTCTCCTGATATTGTCTAAATTTTAATGATGTTAAAAAGTTGATGTGTTTTTAAATAGTATCTGTAATTTGTTTCAGTGTTATAGTTTTTTTTGTTTCAGTAATATTGCAGTAATCAGAGTTAAAATGATCCATCACAATCTTAGTTTAAAATTACTTAAAGTTTTAAATAGGTTTTCTTTGAGAATTTTTTTTTATAAACTTAATTTGAATTACCAATCATTTAAAGCCACTTTAAATATATACTGATCCTTCATTATTTTATGTATACCAGAAAAAGTAATAAAATGCGTTATCTAGCGTAATAATGAATACTTTGTAATTTTTACTTTTGCAAATCTTGAACAACTGAATTTTTTTCCAAATGTTTATTTTATTGAATATTCCCCTTTATTACAAATCACACGTTTGACCATTTTAATTTTATTACATTGCATTGTGTATTTTCATGGCTTAACAGTTTTATAAAAGCATATTATCAAATATTTTAATTTTCATTATCAATTAGGTAAAGACTCTTCTCCCAAAGCATACCTCCTTAGACTACAATGTCTCTACTGTAATGTACTGAAATTGAATTAAGGCTATAACATGGATTATTTAGTGTTATAATCATTAATCTTTTTTGTTTTCAAAAACTTCATACTGTTTTTTTTATCATAAAAATTTAATATTATTATTTAGAAATTCCTAATATGAAATGTTAAAATTATTGTTAAAGCTATTAATGTATGAAGTTTTAAAGATTTTGTTTTGTCTTTTGAAATATATTTTAGTCTGATTTACCTTTTATGGTGATTTTGACTTAACTTTATTTTTCATTTTGAGTGAATGCCTCAAGAGTTGTATAACTATATTAATGTAACTGTCACAAGGAAGAGCTAAATAATTTGATTACTTATGGTAATATCAGATGTCTAATACTGCAGCAAAATACAATAATAATTATTACAGCTAAAGTGACAAAAAACAGTCACTACCTACTACAAGTTATATAATGACACTATGATTTAAAAGATATTTTTAAGTTGCAGAAGTTTGACTTTTAATTTCTTTAAGTAAAACTTGGTTTTGCAAAAATATGAATAATTTTAGTTTTTATTTATGTACATCATGTAGTAAAGAACATAAATTACAAGGCAGTGTTCAGCTCTTCCTTAAAAAATACATAACTTAAAAAATACATAGGCAGGAAAAAGTAAAAGTTGAATGTTTTCATAGTGTTAAATATACAAAGAGCTAGAACTTAAAAAATTATATAAATTTATTTCATCATAAATTTAATATTAAAGTAATTAGGGTTTTTTTATTATTAGTTTTACTAGCCTGACCTTTATTTTCTATATTACCATAGATAGTTAATGTTTCTTTTAGTTTCAGTTAAAAAAATAATATAAAAGAGATTTAGTAAAAAAATTGGTAGCTATGTAAAATTATATTTGATAAGCAAGTTACATATTTTTATTTAGCGGCAGTTATTACATAAATGGCTAACATGTTAGTATTTATAGTGCTGCTATTATTCACCTTATTTACTTTAAAAGCAGCCCAAAATCACTTGTTGAATTTTTTTTACATTCAGATTCATTTGATTCTGTGCTTTAAATTATTTACAGAACCAACAATTTTCAATAATTTGTGCTAAATCCGCTTTTTATCAAGCACTTTCAATAAAATTGTAAGATTTGTCCAAAGTATTGGTTGTCAGAGTTGTTAAATTGATAATAATTTGATGATTATGATTCCAGATTGTTTAACTAAAGTTGTTTCTTTCGACTAACAAGTTTTGAAAGTGCAAAAAATTGCTTATAAATCCATTTACACCACAACTATTCAACTCATGTTACATCTATATAAGGATTATTAAACTTGTAGTGATTTCTAGTATGAAAAAATATAGTTATCAACAATAATTCAGTTCTAATATTCAATTATATAAATTACATAGAATTTTATTTATTTGTGAAACATTTTACTGAAATAAACTGCTGTTATTATATTAATTCTAATATGTTTTAATTTAAAGAAGAATTTAGAGTTATAATCATTTAAACTATTGCTATTTTTTATAACTTCATTCATTTTTGATGAAATATAGTGTGAAGTAAATGAAATGTTTTAATTATCTGGTGCAGGTCTGATGATACTTGTATGCATATGCTTGTATCTAGTTCAATTATGCTAAGTAAATAAAAGTTATATTAAATTTCAATCATTTTATATAATTTTACCATTTTATGCAATAACCAATAACATAGAAATACTTTAACAGTTTAGGAGATTAAATTAGGAAAACAATTAAATTTTTCAGAAAAATTCTGTATTATGATATCTTAATAAAAATATGGTCAAATACTTTAGTTTTACTCAATTTTTTTTTAATTTATATTTTTTCCTTTTCTATTTAATTTTTTATTTACATAAGTAATTGTTTAAAAATGAAAAAAAAAAAGAAACTAATTTCACAGAAGATAAGTTATTTGGTATAATACCTGTTATCAATTTGGTTGATTTCATAATTAGGATGTGACAATTTTTTAACTTTTTGATACAAAACTTTTTGGTTTGTATACTTATAATTTATTTTTGCTTTATCTGTTTTATTATTTATCAACATCTTTAACATTATTTTAAATTATTAAAAATATAATGAGTGAAGTATTTATTATTATGCATATATGTTACCATTTTTAGTTTATATTAGTAATATTATTATAAAAATATTAATCTGCAATATATATATTTTTTCATTTATTGTTTTATCCTTCATTTCATAGATATTGGAATATTCTAAAAAATATGTTAGTTAGTATTTATTAAATTAAAATGCAAAAGTGAAATTAATTTATTGTGTGCAAAAATTTTAACATTTTCTCTACCTTTTTGTGCAAAATTGTTGGTTATATTTCACATTTTATAAATGTAAAATCTTACCTATTAGCACTTATCATGCCTGATGTTTTTCATGAAGCTTTATCAGGTGTTATGAAGTGTTCATTTGGATATTTCTAAGAAAAACATGTTGGTAATTCAGCCAGATTTACTTTTTTTTTTATCTTCGATGTAACTAAAATGTAAAATATTTAACTCGATAATAACTTTAATATTATTAGATTAAATGTTAAACATTTAATCTTCCCTATGAAATGAAAGGATAAAACTAAATGAAAGAGTGTATTTTAGAGCTATTGTATTTTAATAGCTGTTAAAAAATGTAGTTTAATTTGATTTGGTGAAATTATTCAAATATTTGTTTATGGATGTCTAAGAAAATAACACAATATAAAGCATACAATTGTTAAAAACAGGGTAAAAGATATGAATAAATACTGAGGATTGTGAAGTTTTATGCTTTACTCTATCATCAAATAGATAAAAGTCTTTCAAATTTTTTTAACTTTAAAAAGAAATATCTTTTGAATTAATTCATGATATTTTTTTGTTAAAAAAAATAAGTATTGAAAAGAAGTATGGATTCTTTCCAATAAAAGTATCTAGTCGCTGAGACAAAATATTAAGTAATCTGTCCTCTTTGGGGTTGTTGCCTGTAAAGTTTTGGTCTTGCCACTAGATGTTACTTATACGGCACTAGAATCCGCTGTGAAGTTTGGCCTGTTGATTTTTTTTTCTCCAGACTTTCCTATTTTCGGCTTTCATCTTTCCCTTCAAGGTGGTTAGATCTTTGATGGTATCGTCCAACTATCTCTTTTTATGTCTTCCTCTTAGTCTCAAGTTCAAAGGCTTCCAATTTAAAAGTATTCTTAGATTTCTATAATCACTTAATCTTTTAATGTGCCCCTGCCTTGCAAAACATCTGGATTTAATTGATTGTATTATGTTTTTTTGTCTTATTAAATGGTCAAGTTCACTATTGTTTCTTATTCTCCACTGTGTATTATTCACTTTAATTAGTACAAAAATTCTTCTCAAGATTTTCATTCTGAAGATTAGTAGGTGTCACTAGATGTTATATAAAATAAGTGTTTTTCAATTGCCATTAGAAGAAAAAATGTTATTGAATATGAAATTTTGATTAAAATTTTCTAAACCATTTTTAATACATAGGAAAAAGAAATAACAAATAGGTATTTGGAAATAAAGAATTTGTTTAAAAAATGCAAAAATTTTAATATTTTCGCTCGTACAATGCTTAAAAAATATATATTGTGTTAGTTTCTTTGATTGTTATTCTGTATTAGATTCATTGATACCATTGTGTATGTTTTGTATTGCATGCTTGCTAATGAGAAAATCTTTTTAAAAGGTTTGGATTACTTTGGTCTAAATGAAGAAAAATCAGCTTACATCTGCTCAATTTGTTCTTATCCTCGTCCAACTTTGGCGTCTCTCAGAAGACACATGCGTGTTCACGATGAAGTCCGGCCTTTCAGCTGTCAAGTTTGTCATAAAAGCTTTGCTTTGAAAGGAAATCTGAAAACTCATTTAAGGATGCATACGGGGGAAAGACCATTTTCTTGTGGTTTGTGTGGGAAAAAATTTACTAGGAAATACAGTATGAAAGTTCATTTTATGACACATAGTAGGTGATTTCGTATTTAAAATTCCTGATTTTTAATTTAAAATCAGGACGATGGCAACTAATTAATGTGCTTTGGCTGATGAAGTATTTTGTCTTTAAATTGTATATTTTTAAGTGTTATATAGCTAAATTAAATTATTAGTTTACGGTAAGGTTTATTTTCCTACTACACTATTTTTTTTGATAAAATTTTTATATTTTTATTCTGCTAAATATCCTGATCTCTCAGTTGCCTTATTTTTATTCATCATGAGAAAAATATTAGTTTTCCCTTTTGTCATATTAAGTTTTTATTGTATTGTTCAGAATTCTTTAAAAAAAAGTTTTGATGAAAGAATTTCATTGTTGTTGACGCTTAAATAGCTAATATATTTTTATACTGAGTGGTTTTTAAAGCTTGATTATTCTTCAAAATACGCAGTGCAATATCTATATGTGTGTAACTAAAATTGAAAATGCCATATTGTTATGAATTATGCTATTAAAAAGTAGTTTAAAATAGAAAAAATAGTAGTTTTTATTTTATTTAATTTCACCATTTTATTAGATTTTTTTTTATTCAAATGCTAATGGTTTGAAAATTATGCTGTATAGTTGTAAGTGTAAAAATAATAAATTTTAAAAAAAAGTTGTAATATTGAAAATAAATTGTTTCTTTAGCAATTTAAACAAACATTTTTATATTTGTTAGAAGCAAAGTATTCTGGGGCTCTATCCTTAGAACGTACTCAGCCTTTCATTCCCTCAATAGATCGATAAAATGAATACAACACATGCTTAGTCGGGGGTTCCGTGTTCAGCTAACCACCCAATCGAAACAGCTTCTCATGCACTGCAGAGCCCAAGGTCAAGATTATTGGGATGGGCACAGTTTGCCTTGGATTTCCATGGGCTTTGGTGCCACTGAGTTTTGTTTTGAAACAAAGTCTTAAGGAATATGTATATAGTAATAAAAACGAGCTTTAATTTTCCTTTAAGTAGCAAACTGATATTTTAATTGTGTCCTCAATGGAAAGGAGTTTATTATTTTTAAATTACTAGTAATAAGTACAATTTTGTAATTACTTGTTTTTTATTTTTATTCCTCCAATTAAATAAATGTTTTATTTAAGAAGTCATATATTTATGATAGTTTTTTGTAAATCTTGTATAAATCCAAATGCAACCATTATCTGATCAAGAAGGGGAAAAAAAGACACAGTAAGCAATTAGATAATCCGTTTCTATATTTTTAGAGGTTCATTTTTTGTTTCTAAGATAGATAATTATGTTATATAGATAATTATGATAATTATATTAGATAATTATGTTATATATATATGAATTCTTCCTAATATTTACGATGCTACCTAGTTGACTTCCTTAAACATAAAGATTTGATTTAGTAAAAAGACAAAGTTCTTTTCACATTTATCTAGTGAGTTAAATCCTTCTTAAAGCTGATAAAAAGGTTTGTACTGTAATTTTAATAGAGTCAAGAAATTATCTCAACAGTTTATCCATGAAATTTAACACATGCTCGAGGCGCAGGGCCCCAAACCCTGTTGATAAGTCAGGGTTTGGGATTTAATTGTTGATTTTTGGATTATACTGTGTCACTAGTGTATCTTGAGCTTGGGTTTTAATTAATTCCCTTCTCCTATTCTTCAAATTTTTAATAAAAGAAGACTGCTTTTCTGCGATTTGGTATGCATAAGTAGCCTCTGCATTTATTAACGACTTTACCCAGGGTGCATAGCGTTTTTAAAAAGTGCTTATTTCTGATTTCTTTTTTTTAAAGCCCCTTAAAGGTGCCTTTTTTTTATTCAGAGTTTGTAAAATGTGTATAATTTTCTATCTTTTAAAAAGAGATTTTTTCTTTACTGTATCAATTGTCGTTCTAAATTACAAAAAAAATAAATAATCATGATTTTTGCAATTTTCTCTGCAATATTTATCAGAAACTACTTATTATCATGATTATGCAAAGTTTATGAAAATGTTTATGAATTTTATTGGTTTTATATTTATAAAGTAAGAACTTTAGACAAAGAAAAAAATTATTTTTATTACTGCACAGATCCTAATTATGATTTTTTTTTAAAAAAGTGATTAAAAATATTTTTTGAGTGCTTAAAAGGTGCTTATTTTTTGTTGAACAATCTGGCTACTCACCCTGTTACACTGATCACAAAGAAAAAGACTATTGTGAAAGAGCAATTGCTTGACATGATTTGTCAGCAACTTGCTCCGCTGCTGACTAAGTCTTTCAAAAGAAGCCTTTTTCGCATTTTCTTGCTTCAGACTTCTTTATTGTTTTTCTTGCTGTAGATAAAAAGAATATTTATGTGACTCTTTTGCTTGACGCACCTTTTATTTTATCTCTGTTAAATGCTATTCGCTCCCCCTTTTTTTCCCCTTTTTTTTGGTTTAAAGGTTTCAGGATTATAAAAAATATGGTTTTAGTTTAAGGTTTCATCTTGGCTGAAATATAATAGGGAAATTAAGTTTTGAATTCTGAACTACTTTAATAAATTTTGTGCTGTATGTAGTAAGAACTTTTTAATAGTTGTTTTATTATAGTAATTTGCTGTTGTGTACCAATTTTTATGTTTATTAAGTAGGTAATGTGTTAAACTGACTGCAATTAACATATTTGTATTTGGCAAGTGCTTTAAATTTTTATGAAATTAAGTCAGTGAAATTAAAATAAGTACTATAATGATGATTTAAATTTTTGAAGAATTGAGTTTTATATAATATGATGTCTTCAATTTAATAGGTTTTCTTTTCATTACTTTGATTACAATGACACAGATATTATAATTTATGCTAGAGCTAGATATTTTTCCTGTTTAAAATAATACATTTTAAAATTGCTAATAAAAATTTTATAGTTTCTGTTACTACAATTACTAATTTTAGTTAAATTTTGGTCCTGTATTTTTTCCTTTTGCTAATATGTCAATCTACTGTTATGAGAAAAAAAAAATGCATTAATTTTCTGGCTATGTGTTAGAAACAACTTAAATTTAGGAAAATATATTATGTAAAAAGAGCGTTTTTATTAGCTTGCAAAGCTTAAGACATTTTAGTTATGATGCATTCCCTGTAAATTTTAAAAAAAAATGCTTTCAATTCTTTTTTATGATTCTCTTACAAAATGAATGAACTTAAATTTTATCCATTAAACTCGTTAGTTATTTGTTTTCATGCATAATTAGTTATTTTAATTTACAGTACATTCAAATATTCTAAATGAACCTTAGCAGCAAAATAACTTGGGTCCTCATTGGAATACTATTCATGAATCTTGGCTTAATAAGGGTTCAAAGGACCATTATTTTTCTGATATTGGACCTTTTTAGAATTGTCCGATTCACCTGATATTTTACAGCCACTTTACAACCAATATTGACCCTAAATAGAATTGTCCGATTCACCCGATATTTTATATTCATTATTTAGCCAATGTGAGCTCTATGTTTAGGTCATTATTATTATATTTCTTACAACTGAGGGTAATGTTGGATGTTTAGTTCCTGAACAGAACTTTTTGTGATTGCCTGTAATTTATATATTGTTTAGTAGTTTAAAGTTATACATTGTGTTATTTTAAACTTGTTTCATATTTATTATCTATTTTTTACTTGAAACTGTGTTGCCTGTTACATTGGAACTGCTTGTAATCAAATTGTATCATTAAGTTTATGGGAGTAAAAGCTATTTTTTTGAATCCCATTTAAAGTTGATATTTTTTTATATGTATCTGTGACATTAAAGTGACTTATTTTTATAATTATGTCTATGGCTTTTTGTGTTTTGAAAACTAATTATTAAATATTTTTGTTAGGTGTTCATAAATTGATTTATTGTGCCTCTTAACCCAGGGAAAGGAGACTACACTTCAAGATGCATGTTTATGGATTGCATATGCAAAATTATTATCGTGACACAAATTAATTAAATATATTTATTTTAAACTACTTGCTCCCTTTACGCTTTCTTTATACAATATGAAAGAAATGTTAAAAATATTAATAATAATATAAAGTTTAAGTTAGAATTTTTTTTCTTTTTAAGTTAGATTTTTTTTTCTGTGTATTTTGTGTCATTATTTCTTTAGGAATTTCTCCAAAATATTTTACAAATGATATTTCTTGGATATAGAAACGAAATTTTTTTTTCATAAGATTTTTTGAGGAGTTTAAAATTTCCATTTTTTTCTTGTTTTGATCCTTTTTTCCCCCCTCCCTTTTTTATTTTGTGTGCTGGAAATTCTCCAAAGTATTTTGAATAAATATATATATTTTTTTCAAATTTCATTCTAGCTTGACACTTGATATGGTTACTAACTTTAATTTTATAATGACAAAAAAAAAAGAGAGACGAAATTAGAATTAGATTCTCATTATGTGTTAAATTCTTTGACAGCATTGTACAAATTCAAAATAATTTCTGTATTTATTCAAAAGTTTTAATGCTACATATAGTTTTAAAACACTGTTTTAAGTTTTATCTACCATTAAAAAAAATATATGTATAAAAATGTCTTTACCCTTTTTGTTTAACGTTCTAATATTTTTTAGGATTAAGTATTTCTTCTTTTTATTTTAAAAGAGCTTTAGAACATATTAAATTCTAAATGTAATGGTTTTGAATATCTGTACTAGAATTTATTAAAAATTGTAAAAAAAAAAAAGAAAAAAACTAGAAATCATTGTCATTTTTTTTAAATTATGTTTTTCTTAACTGATATTATTATTAAAAGAGAGCATTTTTATTTTTTTACTCATATTTTTTTAAATAATGAATTAATTCTTCACCCACTTATAGAAATCTAAAAAATAATTTCAAACTAACAAAAAAAACTATTTGTAAAAGAAAGTGCTTTTTGATGTTATCAAAAACATTTTTGTGTAATTATTATTGCATATGCTTTGCTTATAATAGTTTATTTTATTTTTTTCTTTAATGCTTTTTCAGGAATTGAAATAATTACAACAACTGTAAGTGATCAACTTCATTTGTGTTTACACTGCTCCTTCACTGCAGCATCTGTTGCGGAATTTCGAGCACACATGTGCGAGCATCGTAGGGATGGCCAATATATATGCACAATATGTCAAAAAGGATTCAGTCAAAGGGGAAACTTGACCGTTCACATGCGAATTCATACTGGAGAGCGACCTTTCGAGTGTCCTGAATGTGGAAAGAAATTTTCTCATAAGTCGAACATGAAGATTCATTCAATGATTCACAAGAAAATATCCCCCATGTAATAACCTTCTATGAAATAGCATAAGTGAATGTTAATTTTTATGTAATAAAATAATTTCTTAAAATATTTTTTTTGTGAAGAAAAAAAATTAATTTCCCAATCATATTTAATTTTTTTAAAATATGTTTAAGGTAGATTTTGAATATTTTCTTTTTGTACAACTATGCAATTTAATAATTTTTATTTCATTATTTATTTTGCACATTATTTGACACATAAAACAAAGCATACACCCTATATATAATTTTTTTATTGGCAATTTGTTTTGTAAAAATTTTATTTTTTTAATTGCATTAAAACGTAATGTGTATATTTTTTCTGCACAAATTATCATTTTTTTAAAAAAAATAATTCAGGTTTTATGAATAAGTTTTAAAATTTTAGACAGTCAATTACTTCAAAAATTAAATCATTGTATAAGTAATTTATCATTCAAAATTTTTTTATTGTAATTCAGTTCAACGTTATTTTATAACCAAAAATTGCTTAAATAGTTCAGATTTTCCGTAAAAATATCTATACATACAATAAAATTAGCTGTTTTTCTTGTAATAGGGTATATTAAGGTAATTTTGTATTAGAAATTATTAAACATTTCAAAATTATACGGTAAATAATAAGTTTTTTTTCTTCCATTAATGGAAATTAGAAAAGAATAGTTTCTATGTAATATTTTTTTATTATGATCAATTATTTAAATAGAACCATTTTATTTATTATTTTAGCTATAAATAATTCCATTAAAACTGTTTCTAAATTATCTAATAAATGTGAACTATTCTTAAGTTCTAATTTGGAACTCAAAAACTGGTTTCATACTTTCTCCTTGCACATTGAATGACTATGCTTTTTACCAATTTTAAATTCCAACCCATTCCTCGATTTTTTTTAAAAAGAAATTGTTTTTTACAGTTCACCTCAAATTTTAAAGTTGCTACTATACAACTTGGGTTTTATTTATAAATTTTGTCTGTTATCATAGCTACCTCTTAGTTGTACTAATCAGTACACTTTAATAACTATTCATTAAACTGTTTCTTTCCTTTAATTTTCCTTTTTTTTTTTTTTTTAATATATCACTTGTGTCAATCTATCTACAAGTTTCTTCCTATTTTGTTATTGTCAGACATATGTTTTTTATATTCTGACTTATTTTTTTAAGTGATTGTTGCATGCTTTTTATTTTATTACTAAATACATTTCAAATTGATACTTTTACTCTTCTTTTTCCTAAATTTATTCATTATGAATATTTTTTGTACAATTGAAGAATGTTCAAATGTTGGAAAAAAAATCTCTTGCAACTTTTCGATCTTTTAGCAGTCTTTAATGATGGATATGAACCTTATGTTACGTTTCTAAATATTTCAAAATAATTTTATGCAGATTATTAAATGAAAAATTCATTAACCTATCACAATGCTTTAATGTTGAACATTTAAATAAATTATATTTTATAGAGAGGAAGTTATTAAAATTGTTTTCTGGTATAAAAAGACTTTCCTTTTGCTGATTTATTATTTTATTTCCCAAAATGCTCATTTAAATAATTAAAATGAGTTGCTGTTTTTTTATCACATTTTTCACATATTTTAAAATTTATGTTAAACCAGTTTTCTAAACAATAGTTTATATATTTTTCAATTATTTTTAATTATATATTCCCTGAAATTGGTATGTTGTTGATTGTTAAGGTACACATGTCATTTTTGAACTGTTATAAGTCCCGCTAAAAATTTTGCAAAGATTTCCATTTTGAAATAAAGCATAGGAAGTTTCTACTATTGCTTCATTGAACTACATATGGTGAAAAAACTGTTTAGCTGTGCTGAAAGCTGTTAAAAAAAATTTCCCCAGCTGGAATGAGATTATCTGTTAAAATACTGATGTGGAGTGTGTAAAATAAAAAAAATGCTACTTCCTGAAATACTTTCAACCTAATAATCAGATTTTCATTTTAAGTTTCAATTAAGATAGTTTTATGGTTTTTAGAGCCATTCTCTGACATGCTAATTAATTAGTTATCAGTATTTATTAGTTAAAATTAATTAGTTACTATGAATTAAGTTATGAAAGGTGACATAGAAACACCTTTTTTAGTATCGAATAAACATATCTTTTTCCGGCAGATTTCTATTTATGTTCGTTAAAAATAGGCTAGCTGTATTTGGGATGTGTGACCTCAATAATTTATTCAAGAAGGTAGACTGATTCAATTTATTTATTTATTTTTTTTGCACACAGCTATAAAACTCACTTATCCAAAGCAGATAATTTTTTCTTTAATGGAAAAAAAATTTGCTCTATCTTGAAGCAATTTTTTTTTAAATCATTCTTTTTCATTTCTAGTATTTCCTATTAGCTCTTTTATTTCTAATCTAAATATTTTAGTTTGACCAGGTGTTAAATTTTTACTCAAAAATAACTTTGAACTATGTATTAATGAATTTTGCTTTTCTTTAATTCAAAGTTGTTGTTCTTAAATTCCTCTTCACAATTTAATATAATTATTCTTAACAATGTTACGAGTACATTCAAAAATCACTCTTGAAATTCTTATTTGTATTAAAGACAAAAAGCGACAATAGAAAAAGGAGCCAAGAGCTGTTTTCTATTGTCTCATTGTGAGGAGTGAAATAAATAAGGGTAATTGTGGTGTCTATATAAGATACATTAGTTTTGAAAAAAAATTCAATATGTGTAGTTTTTTTTTAATGAACCATTGAACATTTGTAAGTCCCTCACATCAAAGTAATTTTATAAAATCAAGATTTTTAAAAATTAGGTGTTTTTTCTCACTTGCTGTTTTGTATTATTCCAAGATATATATATATATATTTCATACAGATTGTTTTGTGAAAATTCAAGAATGTTTTTATTATTAGGTCTAACTTTTCCTTTTTTAAAAAAACACTAAATATTTGCTGATAAATCAGTACTTAGCAATATTATCTGCACATTTTCAAGAAAATGTCTTTATAAACTGCATTTTACTGAAAGTTTTCTTTATAGTTATACCTTTATAAAATTGTAATGGGATTTAAAAAAAACTACAATCATGATAGACTTAGAATTTTAAAATTAGCATTTTATAATTTCTTATTGTTCTTTTGCAGGAATTAATATAAAAATCGTGGAGCAATTTACTGTCCCTGATGAAGTTCAACGACCCTTTAGTTGTCAATATTGCCATAGAAGATTTACACAAAAAGGCACTTTAAAGACTCATATGAGAAGTCATACGGGGGAAAAACCCTTTTCATGCAATATGTGTGGAAAGAGATTTACACGAAGATATAGTGTAAAAATGCACCTTCTAAGCCATTGTAGATGATATCTGTTTCCTTGTTTTGCATATTAGATAGTAGTGTTGTATGTCTTTGATATTTCACTTATAATCAAACATTTTTTTTCTTACTTCATTTTAAACATGTATGTGTGTAAAGCACTAAAAAAACAGAAACGGACCATTTTGATTTAATGATCAGATCTAGAACTCAATCTTAATAGTTTGTGGAAGTGACCTATGCTTATTGCGGGAGTGAAATATGTTAATTAATGAATGCAGACAGTATTTTAAGTTACGAAATAAGATACAAAAACATATTTTCTGTGGATAAACATATATTTTTTTTCCGACAGATTAGTATTTTTGACCCCCAAAATACAGTAGGTTTGATCCAGGACGTATGGTTCCAATAGTTTGGTCAAGAGAGTGTTTTAAAGTTAAGATTATAATAGTGATTATCATCTACCCTTGATATTTCATTTTTTTGCCACATTTCAAGAACTTTTTAAGTGAATTGAAAATTTTTTTCACTCATTTATAAATTTCATTTATCCAAAGGCAAAAATAGCTTTTAGTAAATATATATATTTATTTCGTTTAGTAATAGTTGAAAATTTTTTTAAATTGCAAGGTATAAAATTTTTTGTGTTATTTTAACGAATGTAATTTTATATGGCAAGATACAAAGTTGGAGCAGAATCGGAATTGATCCTGAGAATAGAATTTGTAAAAAGTCGTATATTTAAATTTCATTTTCTTAGGAACTATTCAACTGATTTTGCTCAAATTTTGTATTTTGCCACATTCTTTAAAACGACGTAAAAAATTTTTACCTCAGAATTTCACATTTTTTTTACTATTAGTAAATAAAATAACAAAAATATTTGCTGAAAGTTATTTATAGCTTGGAATTATCTTTGGGAAAAAAAAATTTTTTTAATAAATTTTTTTTTGGATAAATTAATTTGCAAATTTGAGTTTACTCTTAAACCATTAAGATTGAGTCCAAGAATGTGAAAATCCTATTCTTTAATCAAAAGTTATTCAGTTTGGTCCATTTATTTTTTACACACTGTGCATTAGGAAACTGCTTAAATTAACACTTATCAATTATATGAATATTTAATGAGAAAATTTTTAAAAAAAAAGTTAATAAGCAATTATTTAGATTGATTGAAAGGCTTTATGCAATATACAATATCTGGATATTGCATTTGTTGCACATCAATACCTGAGATTTTGATTCGAATAAACAGCTGATATACTATAGAATTCATTGAAAAGTAAATTTATTAAGTTTAATTTTCAATCAGAAAGTACAATTGAAATTGGTGTTATTGTTTAATAAATTTTAATATAATTTGTATTAATAAGTTCATGTACACTAATTAAAGTTGATTACAAATTAAAGTACACGAATAAAGATGACCTCGTTGATTCTTAATTCTAGTAAAAGAAAAACTTTGCTGTTTAATAGAGAACTTAGAATTTAAACATTGATAAAAAATATTTAGCCATTAAAGAGTATGTGGAAAAAAGAATTCTTTCTGTCACCTGAGAACTTGCTGTTTTTTAGAAAATAATTGTAAAACTTTCCCTGGACATTTCTGACTCGCAAACTCACAGGCAGTACTTATCTCACTTGCAGTAAATTATGAAGTGTGATTAACTAGTGCATAAACCAGCTGTCACTGTATTGGAGAGCTAAACCTCTCCAAAGTTGATATTTTTACATCATATAATTGCATCTTTGCTGCTATTGTTTGTATGTAGGTAATTTTAAGTTTTCAGAATTTCTACTTAAGGGCAACACAAGTATACTATCAAATTGTGGTGTTTTTTGCCAAAAAAAAAAAAAAAGCCTGAATCATTTGAAAATATGCCTTATTGTTTTGCCTCAGGCTTTTCAATTAGAATTACTGTTAATAATTGACTAGTAGAATTTTATTTTATTTTTTTTTTGACGAAAGGCAATTTTTTATTTAATTAATGTTTAATCATGTTTAGGGATAAAAAAATTTCAGTTTGGTTTTTATTACTTTTTATTTTTTGTCTCAGAAATATAAACAGTTCCCATGTCTTGTTAATATCAAAATATAAAATTATTATAATATTGATTCTTTTTTTCATTCATTATGATATATTGATAGTTCTTCATAAGTTACAATATAATATATATTGAGTGTAATAATAACAAATTGGTATGTTTGCAATAGTTTTTTTTTAAATAATTAAATTTTTTTTTCTGTATGCATTTAATTTATATTAAAAAAAATAGTAATTATCATACTTGACATTTTATTTACTACTATTTTTGTTCTGCAGTACTATTATTTAAACAATTAGTTATCTAAACACTTTCAATATACATATTAAGAATCTTTTTATGAAGATGTTTTAAAATACCTTTCTAAAAATTGTGAATTTTAAGTAGTTTCCTTATCTGTTTATTTTACTTAATAATTGTGTAAATGTCATTGTATTTCTCCTTATTTAATATCTTTTCTTGGGGTTCCTTTGAGTTGCTTATTAGCTCTTTTTCTGTGAATAATTGATTTTTAATCTAATTTCTTAGTTTTTTAATAACTTCATTGCTGTTGCTATATTCAATTGTTGTGGTAGCAGTTTTGAAAATTCACTTAAAAGATTGTTATACAGTGAAACCTCACTGGAGCAACCACTCTCTATTCCACTGTAAAACGGTCGTTAATGGAGTTTGTTCATTCTTAGGGGTTCAAAATGTTATGGAAGGTGCATGATTTTTTACGAAGAATTTTAATTTTAGTCAGTGTCATTTTCTTGATGCGGAAATTCCACTTGTGTCGGCATCTGAAAACCGGATTGATGAATAAAATTTATTATCAATAAAAACTATCCTCACTGATATAATTATATTTAAAAACAAATGTTCAAATTATGAATGATAAAGTTATTTTAAATAAATAAGCAATTATGTTTTTGCTTCAGTTTGCATTTTAATTTTATATCAAAAATTAGTTATCTTTAAAAGTTGAAGAAGTTTGTTTATTTGAGTTGTTTAGTTTTTTTCTAATTAACTTACAACTCTAAAAATAAATCATTGATAGCATCGTCTCTAGTACACTGTGACTGCAACATGAGGTTGTAGTCTCTTTCAGAGATCGTCCAACAAAAAAAAGGAAAAAAAAATTGTCTAAATAAGAGCCTGACACAAATATTTAAATACATTTTAATCTACTTATTTATTTTGTACCTTATCCGTATTTGATTCCGTAGAGTTTTAGACTATCCGTAGACTTTTGCTCAATCATTAGGAGATGTGTTGATGGTCACTCCCTGAAGTTTTTCTTGAACGTAAAGTGTGTGCCTTCCAAAAGTGGTCGTAAATAGAGATGGTCTTTCTTGGAGGTTTCACTGTATATAGAACAGAGTGAATTTTGATTAAGAAAAGAATAATTAGTTGATTGCTTATTATAAGTCCTTTATTAATATCATTTGCTTTTTTGTTTAAAGCTATAACCCTTTAATTGTTTAGTTACATGGATGGATTTATATAAATTAATGGAACAATATATCCTGCTAACACTGTTTCTGCATTAAATAATAACATAGAGGAAAATCAGTTTATTTGGCAGAAAAAAAATCATGTGCCGCCTTAATTTGAATTTAATTCCAGTAGTTAAAGCAAAAAGGTTAAAGCTATTGCATGCCATTTGTAGATAGTGCTCCATGTTTATTTTATAAGGGCAATTAGGCTGAACTTATACTGTTATCATTTTATTATTTTAAGAATGGTAACATCATAATTATTGTATTTTTTTTTAATTGATTTGTTTATAAATGCTATTTTTTGTATTTCCAAACTGTTGTTGTTTAAATTATTTGCATTTAGTCTGCTTTTTCTCTATGCATTAACTTGTTATTTGCACAAATAATCAAAGAAAACTTATACTTAAGCAATTAAAAAGTAAATTCATTGTTTAGCATCATTTATATCATATTTTGTAAAAACATTGTAACTCATCATTGCATTACCTAATGTTGAAATTTATTCATTAAACACGAAGTATTAGACGATCATCTTCTGACAATTATATGTGTGTGTTAATAGCATTTTAATAAAAATTATTAAAATCTCTTCTGCTTCTTGTTCCTTTCTCTTCTATTAGTTATTTGTTATTTTAATTCATATCTCAAATTTATTTAATTCATTTTCCATTTGTCAATTATTTAATAGACGTATATAAAAATATTGTGTATATTTTTGTACTATATTTTAGACATGCTTATATTTGAGATATTGGTAATTAGTTCATAGTGGGCTCAAATTTCGTTTTTGATGATCTTGTCTCAACTACTATTTAACTTATTTTGTTTCATGCGCTTATAGTGAATAACAGAGAAATTGGTTTAAAATGAACTCAATTTTCATTTTTAGTGGTCTTAACTAATATTTTACTTATGCATATACTGAACAGATTAGAAATTTCTAATTTGTTTATAGTAAATTCAAATTTTGTTTTTAATGGTCCTGATTTAACTACTATTTAACTTAAGTTGTTTCCTTTATTATAGTGAACAGCTGAGAAATCGGCGATTCGTTTATAGTGGATTTAAATTTCATTTTTGTAGTTATTTAAATAAATGATACAAAATGTTTAAGTCTATGTGATAAGTTCAAAATTATATAATTATGATTTTAAATTAATTTGAAAAATGTCACATTATAAAAGTATTTGAAATGAGTAATGCGAGTTGATGAACATCTAAAATATAAAGAGTCTACCACGTCATTATGTTAAGAAATTTGTTTTAAGGAAGCTTCGTTGTTCAAAAGCTCTTCATATTTAGTAATTGAATTAAGTAAATTATATACTATTGCAATCACTATTTCCAACAATATTACTGAATATTTTTCAAAGATTTTAAATATAGTGAACCATTGTTTATAGTGGTTTTATTTCTAGTTCTGCAGATGGTTCACTGTGTAGAATGGTCTGACTGTATAATCAATATTATTTAATAAACACTCGAGTAATAAAAAGAGATATTTAGAATAGTCTATTTCCAATAATGTGGATAATTAAATGAATAATATTTAATTTCTTAAAATATATATTAGATAATTAAAGATATATTTAGAAATCATAAAAAATGCTGGCTTTTAGATGTCATATTACCTTAACAGATATTTCTTGTGAGTTAATTATCAATTCAATAGAATATAAATTTAATAAGTAATTTTAATTGAAGAGTTTAATAAGATATAGAAAAAAATCTTGATTGAGTATTATTGAAAGAATGGTGTATTTTAAGTTAGTTCGGTAGCACTATTTTTTTTTTCATTAATTTTATTTTACTAATATTTTTCAGTAATTTTTAAGTGAGTAATTTAAATATTCAGCTAAACTGTAATTATTTATTATAAAGTTTTAAATTTAATGAAGCTTAAGAGTTCTTTTTGGCATGGTCATTAATGAGTCTCCGAGCTTAAAAGCTAGTGATGATCTTGCTTAATGATCTTAAAAGCTAGTGATTACAATATTTCTACTAACTATAATCTTAGTTAAAAATTTGATGATGCAAAGTATATTCAGAGTGTTTTGTAATCACAGCCATTAATAAGAGAATTTGTTTTAAAATCCTTGTTTAAAATGTAGCAAAAAAATATACACTAAAAATAAATACAAATATTATATAAAAATATATACAAATATTAGAGGTTGTAAATTAATATTTGATAATCACTAGTAAGGAACGTGAGATGCTAAACACTAAAACTAGTTTGGATGCCTGATGAAACTGAAGATGTTTTAGTAATTTTTTCCTCCCACAATCAAACTAGATTTGGTAATTTCAATCATACATTGTTACATTATAATAGCGTTTTTTTTTTTTTTGCTNTAGGCGTTTTAAGGTTGCGTGATTTTTCCCTAATGTGTATACTTTCACTTATTTTTTCTCTATCTAATTTATTATTCTAAAAATATTTAAGGTATTTTTCGGCCTGTGAAAATCATATAATTTATACGAGTTTTCTTAATTCTTTATCAGAGACATACATTTCCAGAGGAAATTTAAGATAATTTCCTTATAAGATTGATTTTCTTAAATCGTATTCTTAAGTTTAAATTGTATTCTTAAATTTGCAGAGGAAATTTAAGAATACAATTTTTAAAGAATTTTAAATTTTATTCTTTTTTAATCATTGCATCAACATTACTTGCTTGTGGATTTGGCGGTATTCATATGCTTCGCCTTATCAGAGACATACACGTTAAGAAAATTCTAAACTAGATCAGAACTAGATTTTTAAAAAAAAGGCAAAGCCGCGGTTGCTAAGGGGATGGAGCGCTCACTTCCCAATTGGGCGACATGGGTACGAATTCCTGCTTCGACGAACTCAGCTCCCAGATAGCACCGACGACGGTGCTGATATAAAATATAGTAAACGAATCATGGGGTAGAATCCCCTTGCCGTCGGGTTATTTTTGGGAGGTTTTCATGATTTTCCGTACCACGTTAAGACAAATGCTAGTTAGATCCATCAATAAGTCCCCCGCAAAGGCTAGTTTGTCCCAATATATATATATAGGCAGAAAGGGCAAATTTGTTGGCCACTCTTTCGGAAGCACCATATTAGGTGGGCCAACGTTGCTCCCACAGTAAATACAGATAGTACAGAGAAAGAAAGAGCATCCATGCCTTGCCCAGGATTCGAGCCCAGAACCTATCTGATGCAAGGCCAGTTCCCTGACCCCTACACTGGGTGGTCGGCATTTGTCCCAATATTTGATGCAGGATTTTTCCCGCCTTCTGGATTGGGTTCAAAATTACAAGACTTCGGAATTGACCATTGATTGGCCTTAATTCAGAATTGGGTCAGTTTCGACTGCTCAACGCTAGTTATAAAATAAAATTACCTGTTGTACCAAAAAATCACAGACAACAGCCATTTTTTGTTCCACTTGATTTTATTCTTTAATAAAATTTTAAACTAAGTGCGTCGCATCCAAGTACAGCTCAGGATCTCATCCATGGATGGCCTCTCTGATGGCAAAGGTTCAAGCATCCTGCTAATGAGTCTCTTTGCCGACTGCGATAACTTATTCTTGCATTTTGAAGTGTAACTCCAGTTCTTGGTCACCTGGTCGTCGTGCATTTGTCTTATGTTGCTGTCATCGAATGGCATAGCGTTATTCAGGATCACAAAAATACAAATTCCAGCACTCCAGATATCAGCAGATATAGGATCGTATGGCTGTCCTTCTATTACTTCAGGAGCAACATACGATGAACTAAAAAAATTAGGAAATAATCAAATTACTTTATTATATAATAATAATTTTCTATATAATCATAGGTCCCGCAGTGGACTGATTATCAAGACACGGTTCCCGCAGTGGACTGAAGTTAAGCATCACTGGCTGTGGTCAGTGTGCAGGTGGGTGACCACTTGGTTTAGTCTGCATAGAGACCTAGGGTGTGCGGTATTGGTCCTCGTTAAACTGTTCTGCCGTAAAGTGCTCGATTACGCGAGCAGGTCGTCGGGCTATCGAAGCGGGGGTGCCATCCACTCTGCTGTTATTGTTGTTAATTTACGTCGCACTAGAGCTGCACAAAAGGCTGTTGGTGACGGTCTGGGAAACATCCCGGAGGGTGATCCGAAGACATGCCATCACAATTTTGATCCTCTGCGGAGGGGATGGCTCCCCCGCTTCGGTAGCCCGATGACTTGCGCGCGAAGTCGAGCACTTTACGGTAGCACAGTTTAACGAGGACCAATACCGCACACCCTTGGTCCCTACGCAGACTGATCCAAGTGGTCACCCACCCGCACACTGACCGTTGCCAGTGATGCTTGACTTCGGTGATCTGATGGGAACCGTGTCTTAACGATCGGTCCACTGCGGGACCCATCCACTCTGCAGAGGAACAAAATTGTGATGGCATGTGTTCGGATCATCCTCAGGGACGTTTCCCCAGACCGTCGTCAATAGCCCATTGTTTAGCTCTCGTGCGACTTAAATGACTACAACAACTATATAATAATAATCACTATTTCCAACAATACTAAATATTTTTTCAAAGATTTTAGATATAGTCAACCATTGTTTATAGTGGACTTATTGCTGGTTCTGCAGATGGTTCGCTATGACAGATTGTCTCACTGTATAAAATATATTGTTTAATAAAGACTCGAATAATGTTTCAAAGAGCATGTGTTTTAGTTAAGTTTACAGGCGGGGATAAAAGCGGAACTCGAAATCAATCTTAATGGTTTAAGGTTGACTTCAAATATGCTAATTTACTAGTGCACATGATGCTTTGAATTACAAAATCAGATACAAAACGTACTTTCTCTGAATAAACATACATATTTTTCGATGGATTTAGATTCCTGACCCTCAAAATAAGGTTCCAATCGTTTAGTCAGGAGAGCGGTCGAAAGACTGGTCTCCTTAATGTTAATTTTATCTTTTGGGTATTTTTCCATATCTCGAGAAGTTTTAAAGCAAATCGAAAACTTTTTACTCTCAATTATAAAATTCGTTTATCTAAAGATAATTCCACACAAAAAATGAGTCTTTTTTCCATAATCATTCATTTTTTTATTGTTACATAATAACAGTGTCCCGCAGTAGATTGATCTTTAAGACACGGTTCCCAGCAGAGCACCGAAGTCAAGCATCACTGGCTACGGTCAGTGTGCGGGTGGGTGACCACTTGGATCAGTCTGTGAAGGGACCGAGGGTGTGCGGTATTGGTCCTCGTTAAACTGTTCTACCGTAAAGTGCTCGACTTCGCGTGCAGGTCGTCGGGCTATCGGAGCGAGGGTGCCATCCCCTCTGCAGAGGATCAAAGTTGTGATGGCGTGCCTTCGGATCATCCTCAGGGATGCTTCCCAGACCGTCGCCAATGGCCCATTGTGGTAGCTCTAGTGCGACGTAAATGAACAACAACATAATAAAAGTAAAAAAAAATCTTGAATAGTAAGATATAAAAAAATTTTTATATATAATTTTAAAGATTGTAATTTCATGTGACAAAATACAAAATTTGAACAAATTCGGCGAATAGTTTCTCAGTGATCAAATTTTAAATATATGACTTTAAAACAAATATTCAGAGACAGCACATTTTTGTCTCATTTTGTAACTTAAAATATCTTTGCACTAATTAATTAGCATATTTTAGGTCACCCCTTTAAGTCATTAAGTTTGATTCCTATACTTGTTTTAAAATAGATTAGGCGTTTTAAGGTTGCGTGATTTTTCCACTCTCCGCACTTCCCCCCTCTTCATTACCATGTTTTCATCAAATCTTGATTTTTCTCTAGTCAGTACTGTCGTGGAGAGAAAGCAAAATTTTCCGTTGCCATAGGGAGAAAATGGGAATGTTTTTTCTATGTTTTTACTTCACAGCCCTGGTAAAGGTATAATTCTAAGAATTATCAGTGCTTTAGAATGTTCACATATCTAAAATATTTAAAAAGATATTAAAATTGCTTAGTAGCAAATTTAGCGAAATCTTTGGACCTAAATTAAAATCGATTAAAAATTCTTAATTTTTGCAAATATTAATGAACAGTTAATGAAACCATTTTTTTATATGTTAAAAAATTAGATCTTAAATGCTCTTCAATTACAAAAAACTATGAATTTTCTTCATGTTCACATTTTGCGCTATTTTCATTTAAACATAGAGAGTGCTGGCTAAAGACAGGCAAAACTCAACCTAATAGCAGTCATGAATAGTTATTACGAATCCTCATAAAAACAGCATATTATTCGCCAAAAAGCATTATTTCATGTGGCGACTGAGCCCTTGAAAAACCAAGATAATTAAAACAAAAGTTACATCCTCAGTGTTATTCAATCCTTATAAATGACTGTACAGTCATTTATAAGGATTGAATGATCCTGAGGATGTAATTTTTGATTTAATTATCGAAACCTCAATAGCCGATTTCTAGGCGATATCAATTATCCCGAAGTTAGTTTAAACACTAAAATATTTTAATGATCTCAATGAATGATTGTTGTCACGTCATAACAAACAATTTACCTGCCACAATATGTAGTACTGTAGATGGGAAGCCTTGTCGCCGAATTGACACTCTTACAGCAAAATCCGAAGTCGCCAATTTTCACTTGAAGATTTTTGTCCAGCAGCAAGTTGTCGCATTTCAAATCTCTGTGGGCAACACCTTTTTTATGACAATAACGCAGACCCTGGCACATGTTTCGGCTCCACATTTTTGCCATATCTTCTTCAATTGCCCCATGTCTATTTAAAAAAAAAATCATTCTATAGAAATTTCATTGCTATAAAAATCAGAAATGTTGGTTCAAAAGAGATACTTTCTATATACACCCTGAAAACCAAATATTTTTGTAAATTGAGAGGAGAGGCGTGACACTGTTTTCTTAATTATCTTTATTTATTTATTTTGCTGACTAGACAGCATTTTGTGGGCCAAAGCCTACGCTAGAATAGAATCCTTTCCATCCTGTTCTATTTTTCACCAGAATGCTCCAGTAGCTCATTGTAGTGTATGAGTAATAATAACTGATATTCTTTTTCACCGACAGATGGAGGTCGGCAATGTTTAATTACGTAGGGCATTGTTTCCCAAACTTATGACGTTTGTGTACCCTCTCTAAATTTTTCGTAACGCTGTGTATCACTAATAAAAAAATTAATGTATTTTTTAACTGTAAAAAAATTTTACAAAAGTTAAAAATCACAACTGACAGTTGAAACCACTAATTGTTAACTGTTAGCTCTGCCAAAAATAGCCAATAGAAAAATACTTAATCGTAAATTTCCATGCATAGCTTTGTTTTCAAATAAAATTTTTTTTCAATTTTCGTTTATTGCAAGATATTTCACATAAGAACGCGTCGTACCCCCACTAATCTGTTCCCGTACCCCTGGTGGTACGCGTACCACACTTTGGGAAACACGGAAAGGTAGTTTCTAATGACCACGTTTTACATTTATAATAAGAAATTGCGTCAAAAATGAAGCACATTATGTACATTAATATAATCGCAAACTGATATAACGAGGAAAATACAGAAATGTATTTTTATTTTCTCGCGTGTAATGCGTATTTTTTTCGTAAATACGCACCTAAAAATATTTTCTGAAAAGTACAAACTCAAGCTTACAGAAATATAAAAGACAAAACTTTCATTTTGCTATAGCGTGCATAGATGAATCGAATATAGTATAGCACATTTTAAATTTAGTTTTCTCAAAACCGTGTTTTTTATGCGTATGGGTTTAATAATTCTATCCATTTCGATGGACTTAGGTAAAAGTATAACAATAAATGTAATAAATACTGTAGTACGTGTTTAACGAAGATTTTTTAAAATAATTCATGTAATAGTTTTTGATTTGTTGATAAAATGATAAATTCTGACTGAGCCATTTTTGATTCAGTAAGGTGCAATTTCTGATAGACCCGTCAATATTACGCTTATAATTACATAAAATTAATCATGTAAAAATATTAACCAACAAAAAGTACTGAGTAACATGCTATGTGGACTTTCTTAATAAGTGGGCCAATAATTAAACATCAATTACAAAAGCAGTTGCGTCACTTCTATTTTCTATCAAGTTGGTCATCTGTTATCTATAAATGAACATCAATTTAGCAAAAACAGTTGCGGTACTTCTTGATAAGTTGGACTTGACTGTTTAACCATAACCATAAATTTGATGCATTGCAATGGTCAACTTTTAAATGGTTTCACTGCTTACACAGAAATGTAGTATGCAATCGATCACACACGTTTTTCGTTTTGCATAACTTCTTTCATTAACTATTCTAAATGTAGCTCAAAACATACAGAATAATGTCTTATAGATAGACAGCCCTTTTTTAAACTTTATCCGGTGTTGTCCATTTTATTAACTAATAGTGCTCATTATATTTGTTAAAATATTCAATAGTAAAATGCATCATGTTAAAATATTTCGATATTCGAACGGTTTAAGTAAATAATGTTCCATGCATTCGAAGTTTTTGCGTAAAGGAGAAAAATGAGTTAAGTACATTATTTCTCTACTCACCTTTGTACAAATTCAATTACAGATCCACCGGCAGCCAGTTCCATGAAAACATAAATTCGCTCCTGAATTTGAAACATTCTGTCCACTTGGATTATGTGGCGATGACNTAGCAATTTTCACTGATTTAATTTTATATTGCATAGCAATTACATTAACATGCGTAGCAATTACATACAACATATAACATTGCGTAGCAATTTTCACTGATTTAAAATAATTCATATAATAGTTTTTGATTTGTTGATAAAATGATAAATTCTGACTGAGCCATTTTCGATTCAGTAAGGTGCAATTTCTGATAGACCGGTCAATATTACGCTTATAATTACATAAAATTAATCATGTGAAAAGTGAAAATATTAACCAACCTAAAGTTAAAAAGTACTGAGTAACATATGTTATATGGACTTTCTTAATAAGTGAGGCAATAATTAAACATCAATTACAAAAACAGTTGCGTCACTTCTATTTTCTATCAAGTTGATAATCTGTTATCTATAAATAAACATCAATAGCAAAAACAGTTGCGTTACTTCTTGATAAGTTGGATACCTGTTTAACCGTAACCATAAAATTGATGCATTGCAATGGTCAACTTTTAAATGGTTTCACTGCTTAAATAGAAATGTAGTACGCAATTGATCACACACGTTTTTCGTTTTGCATAACTTCTTTCATTAACTATTCTAAATATAGCTCAAAACATACAGAATAATGCCTTAGAGATAGGCAGCCCTTTTTTAAACTTTAACCGTCGTTGTCCATTTTATTAACTAATTGTGCTCATTATATTTGTTAAAATATTCAATAGTAAAATGTATCATGTTAAAATATTTCGATATTCGAACGGCTTAAGTAAATAATGTTCCATGCATTTGAAGTTTTTGTGTAAAGGAGAAAAATGAGTGAAGTACATTATTTCTGTACTCACCTTTGTACAAATTCAATTACAGATCCACCGGCAGCCAGTTCCATGAAAACATAAATTCGCTCCTGAATTTGAAACATTCTGTCCACTTGGATTATGTGGCGATGACGTAACCTTGGCCAAATGTCTAACTCCCTCCCCAGAAACTTTTCAATAAACAGGGGAGATGCTTTCGCCTTATCAATAATCTAGACATAAAAAGGAACATAATTCAATTGATTTTTCTTAAATACGAATTATGTCATAAAAAGGAACATAATCTTTGTAACCTGATCACCAATCTATTTTGTATGTTGACTACTAAAATAAATTAAATTTGCCCAGGAGTTATATTCTAAACCTTTCATAACTTCACCGAAAAAAAAGCTAATCTTTCCATTGAATTTTCTATGGTATTCAGAATTTCACAAAATTGGGAAAATAGTATTAAAAGCTGAGTTAAGCCTCTTCATAAATTGATTAGATGGAAAATTATTAGGCTTATATATCTTAATTCTATTCCATTTTTTTTTCTTTTGTTGTTATTGAAATCTTTTATTGTCCACATAATCATTAGGGATTATTTTTTATGACAAAAAGGTTTGAATGTACAAGTATTTTAAAATGTTGCAATAGATTCAATGATAAATATTCCAACTGCAAGGGTTCTTCTGTATTCATTGTGTAAGAAATTATCAATAGTAGCCAGTTTATTATTAATAGTAATAAACTGGCAACCACCACTAACTAAATATGCATAGTTGCGTTTTTAAACTAAGCAGTTAACTGTATTAAATTTTTATCACAAATTTCTCAATATTAAATTTCTTAATATATATGGGGTATTAGACAAATAAAATTTTTAAGTTATGTTGAAAAAATTTAATTACATTTATCCTTGTATAGAATAATAATATGTAAGAAATATGTACTAGTAACGTGACAAATCGGTATATACGAGAAATATGTTATAATTACAAACCATAATATAAGAAAAAAGAACAATGACTCATCCTCATAAGTTGACCACCTGCTTAAGCTGATCGCCGGAGCAAGTGGTCAAATTACGCATGTTTGACTGTATTAAGTTTTGAAATATGTTTTTATTACACAACACCCCACATATTTGGTGGTTCAACGTAAAAGGAATCTAAAAATTTGATTCTTTAAATTAATTTCTGATTATGTTCTGTAATTTAAGTATGAAATTGATTTCTAGAAAGAAACTAAGATTTTTGAATGGAAACAAAGCAAAATTAAATAAATAAAAAGAAAAAATTCTGTGATGTCCGCACAATTTCTCAGATATCTAATTCTCATAGTCTGTTTAACTTCGAGTATATATTTGTTTATATTTTGTATATATTTTTCATCTATATGACTTCTTAAGGATTTGCTCCTTTAAGAGGTCATAATACAGCGATACTTTGTTGACATGGGATAAAGACAAACACCGGGTCAAGCAAGTTTACTACATCGTTCAACCATACTAATGAAAGTACGTTGTGACTTTTACACTTAGCGCAGTATAGCCGATTCCTGTCACTTTAAACCCCACATTCTTTTTTAATTTCAGTTATAATTAACTCTAATACAGAGTCTACTCTTAAATACTCCGAATTTATAAAATATGTAAAGAGTTGAATTATCTAACTATTTATAAAAATCTAATGATGGTTTCGCAGGATCCAATGAAATAATTGCAAAACGAAAGTCTTACGCATAAAATGCATCAAACAGTCAATCAGAAGTGGAAACCTTATTAAATCAGAAAATATTTTTTGCTTTAATGAACCTTTTCAAATACAAGCTATAAATATCTATATCACAGAATGGTCTAGCAGAGTTTTTTACTGTTGACGGGGAATTTTTATTAGCCGGTCCAGTTTTCTTACAATTATTTTTACCTGGAAAAAAATTATACAGGTATCGTTTTTCTATAAAATATTTTGTACCTCTAATTTAAAGGTATTTACCTGAAATATATATTTTTCTTATTCTCTCCAGCTATTACTACGCTTTTGATTTTGACTGCTCTAAATAAAGAGTTAAATACCTAAAAAGTTGTTTCGTTATTTTCATCTTTATTGTGTCTTCTATGATATAACCTTATTACTTTACATTAATTTTCAGATGCAAATTATAATAAAATACAAAAACAGGTATGTAAATACTTCGTATTTGCAGGTAAAAAATAAATAAATTTATCAAGGGCATTAGAATTAACGAAAATAAATCAATTACAGTTTGCTTCAGAGACAGTAATCGGCAATTAGTTTTTCATGCAACTTTTGAGCAGTTAATGGTTTTTTATTTAGCATGAGAAATTTCTTCAACATGATTTTCATTGTTTTCACCCCTAAAGTTTATCTACACTGGTGTAAGAAATTAAGAGAATTTGCAAAGTTGGTCGATTATCTCCAGAACTACTGGATCGATTTTAAAGAAATTTGATGTGTACATACATTGATAGTACATTGATGCAATACAAAACAAATAACCATTCAACAACTGTAATACACAAGCATGATTGTGGGTAAGTTGGAAGGTGTGAAATTGCCAAAGAACAATTCAGGACAATTGCCGCAGGAAATGATTAACTGCCTTATTTCAAATATGAAGTCGTGCTGCAAGGACTGTATATCCGTAAGAGGGAACCCCATACCCCCTATTAACCATTTTTTTTTGTTTATTCTGCAACTGCTGTTGCTTGTACCTTCCGACTCCAACGAGTTGCGTATGATCATGTATGTGTATTAGAATTGCTGAGTGGTTATTTGTTTTGTATTGTATCAATGTATGTACTATTTGTCTAAGATAGGTACTCTGCCAGACATTCGTCTGGAGCTGTGGCGGTGACTATGGTAACGAGGTATGATTATTTCAAGTAGGGGTGCGGGGTCCCTCTTTAGGACTGGTTTCGGCCAGAGGAAAGGAGACCGCTTCATCGAAGTTACCCTCCCTAAAATGCCCTCTTCTTGTTTCCATAGCACCAGACTACCGCAGACTTAGTGGCGGTCAGAGTACCTATCTTAGACAAACAGTACATATCAAATTTCCTTTAAATCGGTTCAGTAGTTCTAGAGATAATCGACCAAGTCTGCAACTTCTCTTAATTGCTTACACCAGTTTAGTTTATAGAGAATTGCGGAAAGTATTGCACTTCATAGAGCTTTTACTGTAGAATGTACCATCTCACACGAAGAAAAAAATTATGCCCTCTTTACCTTTACAGCGAGAAGCGTTGAACCATTTGTAGTTGATTTTTCTGCATATCTCACAACAGCAAATGTGCCTGAATCTATTTTTCTTCCAACAGTGTACCCATTTTCGGCTAAAACATATTTGTCTTTCATCAATGAATAATTATCTGTACTGGGTGCCCTTGGCTTACAACCACCAGACTCTGTTTTAAGCTTTTTACTTGGACGAGAATCGAATAAAAAATTCATAGCTTATATGACGAATTTTGAAAATGAACTACGAAAAATTTTGATTTTTAAATTATAACAATTTTGTGGGACTGTTTACATTTTGAATCGGATTGAAATCAAGTGTATGATAGTTACTGTTCTGAGGCTGTCATGACAAATGATGCTTTTGCGAACCCATCAGATTTCCTGTTCGACTAAACAGCAAAAATTGATTAACGAGGTACTTTCAACTTGAAAAGAAGTGAAGTGACTCTGCCTAAGCATGATATTTAAATCAGATTTTTGAATACCTGCAAGCCACAACGTCATGTGTGTGAGTGTGGAACGTGATTGGCTTCTGAATCTACTAGAGCCCCTGAATTAGACCCTGATATTAGTATAGGAGCCTTAGAATCTACAAATGCCACAATTTACCTATGATGACGTCACTTGGTATCCAACTGATTTAGTTTAATAATATAGACAATACTAATTATATGCTAATCACTAAAGCCCCGGTATGTTATAACTATCTGGTGACATAGCGATTTATAACTTATCTTGGTTGATTGGCGATTTACAACTTATCTTGGCATTCTATAACGGTTTTTCCCACCGTGAGGCCCACATCCCAGGGGCAATAAAAAAGAGACAAATTCAGAGTTAAAATTAACTGTATGTATATTAATGCTTTTATACATGTCGTCTATTATGTGGAAATTTTATCAACTGCTTTTAAGTTGATTTTCTGATTTGAAAGATAATGATTTCCCTACGTGGATGATATAGTCAATGTCAGAGGATTTGTAAAATAGTATTTCAAATATCAGGCAAATCCACTAACATTGGTTGCGTCAAGAAAAATTCGCAAAAATGTAAAATGATACGCCAGTCAAAACTTTATTTTACATGAAAGGAGCAATGGCATAACCTTGTAAGAAAACCAAAATCAAATATTGAAAGCCAATCAAATGTACAAGATAGTTGTTACGATTTTCATATTTACCTAAATCTGAATTTAGTGTATGAAAAGATCTGGGATATTTGAGACTGAAATTAATTTAAATTAGACTATGATGTAAAATCATTTTACAGAAAGCGCAACGATATCAATAAATTGAGTCCCGCAGTGGACTGATCGTTAAGACACGGTTCCCAGCAGATTACCGAAGTCAAGTATCGCTGGCTGCGGTCAGTGTGCGGGTGG
>NC_092209.1:66874251-66925303 GCF_043381705.1 Parasteatoda tepidariorum
AGTTTAAGTGTTGTTAATTATGATGAAAGTTGACAATGTAATTTTCTCTATAAATCAACTATAGATATTTTTTAAGATGCAAGCAATCACGGTGGATAAAACAAATCAATTAGGTTAAAAATAGCATAAATGCTAAAGAACAAATAAAAGCAAAAGTTCTCTTAGAGCCCTGAAATATAAATTATATTTTACTTTTATATATACTTAAGTTCAGATTGGTCTAATCAAACTGAAGAAACAGAGAAACTCTTATGTCAAGGAACTGTAACTAATTTTATTATACATGTTTATTTAAGTTTTTAAAACTATATACAAAAACATCTGAAATATATTTCATATTAACAAAATAGTTCACTGTTGCATTCTAAGGATAAATTATTTTAATTGTATAATTTGCTTTTGTAGATCCATTTCCTAAGATATTCCCCCAATTAATTATTATCTGTGTAAAAATATCGATTTTTCTGTGAAGTATTTCTTATTATTTATTTTCAATCTACCATTCATTTTTTTCTTATACTATTATGTAATATCTTATTTAGTAACGTTATAAGAAATGGCACTAGTAATGGTATAAGAAATAGCAAAATTTTTAGTCGTATAATTATAAAATAAAACTTGGTTCTTGTACTTCATCACTTTTGAAATTGCATTTGAGTAAAATAATGTTAAAGTAAATTTGATCGGATTAAAATTAAATAAAACTTTTTTTTCTTAATTTTTATAATTTTTGAAACTTTCAAAATATTGAAGTAGTGTCATTAAAATCTTCATCTTATTGAAAATGAATAAAATAATAAGGTTAAAGTAAAGTGCTGCGTATGATAATGAAATAAACATTTTTTTAAAAAACTTTTATTACTTTTGAAACTGCAAACAAATGACTAAAATTATAAGGTTAAATTAAAGCACTTTAAATGTATTAATTGCTTTCTCAGGTCTATTTTTTCAGATCCATCTTAATTTATTATTTGCGTAAAAGTATCGATTCCTTTGTGAAAAATTTCTTATATATATTTCCAATTGAAAATTATCACCTTTTTCTGATTAAATGTTTTATTTCAGGAAAAACGATTTAATAAAATCACCTCCATCTGATAAAGCAAACAAGTGAGGCAATTTCTTTTTTAACCGTATAAAGTTCTTTAACTCATTTCTCAAATCTATTATAGTTCATTATTAGCGTAACAATACGTATTTCATCGTGAAGAATTTTTATTATGCATTTGGAATAAAAGAATTAATTTTTTTTCCTAATTACGCATCTGAAATGCTGAATTTAGCGATAAAGGTAACTGCAATAAAAATACCTTATATAAAATTTTCTTACATTTGAATTGGAAACTGAATGCAATATGCCTTAGTATATAGTTAGCACATAAGCCTTTATATATATAGCATAGTAAAGAATGGTAAACTGTCTTAGCAAATAAAATTTAAAAAAAAATATATAGATTTTACACTTTCAAGAACAAAAGTAAAAAAAAAAGAAGTTGAAAAGTAAAATATTTACAAGAATCTATTTTTAAATAAAATTCTGAGACATAAACATTAAATTAAGTATGAATTTTTCATTCAAAACGAAAACCGCTTATAAAAAATACAAGAGCGGTGTGAAGAAAGAAATTTTTAACTAGAATAGAACCATCATTTTCCCACTCAATCAACGTAATAGGGTTGCACGCTGTAGCAAGATGTGACGCATAGATCGGTTGGGTTACCATATTCTCAATTTTGCGGTTTTCAGAGAGCTTATTCTCGACCGCGCCAAGCGGTGCTGAAACCGTGAGCATTTCCGTGAGTGCGTGCGGGTGGGTGACCACTTGGATCAGTCTGCGCAGGGACCGAGGATGTGCGGTATTGGTCCTCGTTAAACTGTTCTGCCGTAAAGTTCTCGACTTCGCGTGCAGGTCGTCGGGCTACCGAAGCGGGGGTGCCATCCCCTCTGCAGAGGATTAAAATTGTGATGGCATGTCTTCGGATCATCCTCAGGGATGTTTCCCAGACCGTCGCCAATAGCCCATTGTGCAACTCTAGTGCGACGTAAATTAACTACAACTACAACAACATCCGTAAATTGAAATGATATATAATTGCTAATATTTAAAGCAATACAGAAAAATCTTTTCATTAAAATTTCTTTTTTGTTCTTGGATTTCAGTTTTGATTTGAAAATTTACTTACGGTGTTAGCTCAATAATTCCATTGCAATTTTTTCGTAAAGCCTATCTTTCGCAAATAATAAAATTTTTGAACATTAAAAAATATGTTTATGTTTGGGGGGCATAAGAATTTTAAAAAGTTTTATTTGGGGCTTAGCCCGAAAAATAATAGAAAACACTAATCTATACACTTTGTATGAAGAGCTTAGTGGAAGAACCTGGTAAGTGAATTCGAGTAAATGAGCTTTAAAGTTATTACTTTCGTTGCTTTTATTTCACTTAATCTTTATATTTTTCGTTGATTTTATTATTTCGCTTAATCTTTATATTTTTAGAATATTTGTAAAGACATAACTCATAAATGTTTTGGATGTATTTTTTTATCCTAACTCATTTATAAAGGAGGATTTTTTGTCATTTTTGTGCATAGCATCTGTTTGTTTCTATGGAGGATTTTTAATGTTTCGCAACAAATGCAATTTATTTGTACATTTAAAATAAATATGTATATACTATTCACGATATGGAATTTTAGCAACTTCAGTTTGGGACGAACTAGCATCAAGTTTTATCTAGCCTTGTTAGCCCGAAAACCGATAAAAGAAAAACAGAGTTGATGTTTTACCGGTATATATAAAATTACATAAATAATGTATTAAAATAATCATAAGAAGAAAAAATAATATTTATGCAGCTATAGCTGTTGTTAAATTATTGTCAACCTTTTCATTAAAAATTAGCAGTTTTATGCAAAAATGAAATTTTTTTATTTATAAAAATGCTTTTAAAATTGTTTTGAGTATTTTTTCTATAGTGGTAAACTACACTATCAAAATGTTACGCGACTCACATTTTTTTCATTATTTTGGCTGCCACTCAACGAATTTCCGAATCTCAAAAAAGATCATATTCACCATCGAGAAGAATTTTTAAGCGAAACTAATCATCATTTACGCAAAATGGAGGTAAAAAAACCCAAGTAAACCTCTCAAGGTTAGCCCGATACCAACGGAGTCTGTCTTTACCAGAGTATAGTTTATATCAGCAATGTAATCTCTGCTGGCAGGTTGTAATATAATTTAACGCTCACATGTCGAATTAATTTGTCAGCGCTGCGACATGCCGACTTTTTATGAAAAAGTTGCCATTAGTTTTGACAAATATATAAGTACGCTTATAATTTTGGATTTAAAACTTAATATTTTAAGTCTGCACACATCTTTTAAATTGCTGACGAGCCCCTCGTTGTTTTCAATTAAAAAATAATAATAACCGGAAAAAAAGAAAAATTTTCGCTAATAAATATTTCTGATATTATGTTAATTTTTTTTATATCCGTCGTTGAACAGCTGACCCAATTTCGGGCTTACGACGACCAATGTTTAGCTCCGTAGCCTTGTAATTTTGAACCAATCCAGAAGACAAGGAAACTCAGTACGCCCAGAGGTATTGATTTGTTATGGAAACATGGAGGACTTTGCGACTCGACAGATTTAACGTGTATCAGTCACCATTCACTACACGAGAAGTCTTCGGCCGGCGGGGATCGAACCCACGAACTCTTGGACATGAGTCCAGTGACCGACCAACCAGGCAATCCCGGCCTCTTAGTATGTTAATTGTTGTTATTTTTAGTGTTTATTGCATATACTAATATGGGTACTACGATACCTGTTATAGAACTGTGGAAATAGGTTTTTTTACAGCCCATTGAATGGGAAAAGTACCGAAGAAATCTGTTGATTTTGGTAATTTTCGACAATCAGGAATTGGCCTCGAGCAATGGCATTATGCCAAGTGAACATAGTCAGTTTTTATTTTGAAAGGACGAAATCCTAAAAATTATGTTTTGCTTAATTTAATAACGTGAAGTCTTCAGGGAGAACAACAAATAATAATAAATAAAAAAAAAACTGGAATTGTTTCAACTTAAATACTGTCAACTTAACTGTCGGCCTTGTGCATGATTTCGTAGTGATTATTACCGATTATTAAATAATTAACCGATAAATAATTAACCGATTGCTGATTAATTATTTAGTTTTGTTTCAACCTGTAAGAAGGACGAGTATTCATGTAGTTATAGTAATAATTAGAGCCCGGATTTTGATGACCTAAAAAATCTCAACTAATGCCCTTAAAAAGTACAAAAAATGCCCTTAAAAAGGGCCAAAAATGCCCTTAAAAATGCAAAAATTACGCAAAAAATGCCTTAAATTAAGTAAAAATATTGAATCAAAAAAATATTTTGGTCTTTAAAATTATTATGAGTCATTTAAAAAATATAAAGCAATGCAATACTTGTTCTACGTTCATTAAAGTTTGAAAAATATGTTTTATATCCTAAAATAACAAAAAAAGGAAAATATATTGACACCAAAATATTTTTATTTTGTATAGAAACTTTAATGGATATAACAACTTCCATCTCATAATATTACTAAATATCAGAATTACATTGGATTATTAAATGTTTTTTGATAATTTGAAATGTAAACGAGCGTCTCTTGTCTGAAAGTAAATTTTCATTCCTGCAGAAGCTTCTTTCAACGTCTACTGATGTTATAGGTGCGTACTTGAAAAAGACGGTCTCACTTACTGACAATTCTTCTTCAATTTGAAAAGATTTTGCTTCACCTGTTAATATCCTATAGATTTTCTTCATTGTTTGGAAGCCAGTGTAATAATGAAAATTGATAAAAAATAATAAAAATTGGAAAAAATTAACAAAAAACTTTAAAAAATGCATTAAAATGCAAAATACGCCCCAAAATTTAAAGAAAAATGCCCTATAAATCTAAAAAAATGCTCTAAAAGACAAAAAATGTCCAAAAATGCAAAAAATGCAAATGTCATCAAAATCCGGGCCTTAATAATAATATACCAATAAAATTGTTCAAGAACAAAATAACATTTACTCTCTTCTCGACTCTGCTTAGAAAAACAAAAACAAATTAAAGCTCTGTTGAGCGCCCTGACAAATAGGCTATCCCGGCTCAGACATCTGATTTACTAGAGCTGAATGACTAATTACTACTCTAGTAATTACTAAATTACTAGAGACATCCAGTCGAAAGACTACAAAGTTAAAAAAAAAATGTCCAATCAGTGGAATGGTGTAAGAAAATGCATTGCCCGAGCGGAGTACGGACGTATAAAAAAAGTCCCTTTTTGCGAAACCCTAACAGTGTTGGGACATGACAGTTTAGTGGTTAAACTGTTCTCTTTTATACTGTACACTATGTCATCATTACGTATTCAGATGTTTCACCATTTAAATAGACACTCATTTTTGATTGGCCTTTTCAGAAACTCAGAAGCAAAATGTAAGTTATGATTTTTATATGAACCCAAGTATAAAATTAAATATATAACAACATTAGTTCCCCACCATCTCTTCATAACGCGATGAAATGCATTTAACCTGATTTGCCCCTCCCGAGTCACTGTGGCTTTTCTTGTTCTGTTTTTCGTATTTTTTTCTCTCTCGGCTATTAGTTTTGTTTCTCACCTTCATTTTTCCGTTTTTAGATGGCCACTTTACATTTTTTTTAAATTTAAAATCATTTTTGTTTTTTCTCATTCATGTCTGGCAAATCTTGAAAATAGGCGCCAATTTTTGAGAGTTCGAAACATGTCGACTGTTATTTCTAATTAACATATTTTTGAAGTGAATGAAGTTTTTAATCAGGTAATATGAGTAGAAAATAGTACATAATATAGCAAGAAATTAAAAAAAATTGCGCAGTAAATTTTTTGCCACCCTTTTTTAAGTGTTCATCGTATCATTACATATCAGAACACTATTTTTCCAAAAAAACAAAACAAAAAAAAATTACTTTTTTATTATTTAAAAAAAATATCAGAAGCTTGGTGTAAGGTATTATTTTGAAAATTGAGCAGTAGAAAAAATTTTATACAAAAATTTACATTTCTGAGTTGCCACTTTTTTATTTATTTTTTTAAACAAATTTTCAAAATAAGCAAAAATACGCAAAAAGTGAAATTAACATTAAGTGGGTCCAAAATTTGGAGCGCTCTCCTAACCAAACTACAGGGACCATATTTCCCAAATTGCGGCTACCCCCTATATTTTGGGGATTGGAAATCCTAATCCGTCGAAAAAATGGTATGTTTAGTCGGAGAAAGTACGTTTTTGTGTCTGATTTCGCAACTTAAAATATCGTCTGCATTTATTAATTAGCATATTTCTGGTCACCCGCTCGAGCCATTAAGATTGAGTTCTAGAACGTGAAGATCCGATTTTTAGATCAAAAGTTATTCAGGGAGGTCTGTTTATTTATTTATTTATTCTTAGTTTTTTTGTACACTGCTTACGATGAAATAAAAAATTCAACATTTGATAATTATTTCAAGAATTATTAACCGTTTAAATAAATTTGCTTGTATAAATTTGAAGTAAAAAATTCCATGTAGTCCACTCTGCAGCCTACAGGAATGCAGCTACAGAGCTGATGAATTGTTGTGCTGAAAAGGCCATTTATATTTGTTAACATAACGCGAGCTTCTTTTTTCGAAATTTCAAATTGTTCGAAGCTATTGCGATTTTAAGAGCTTTTTTTCCGCACATTTTTCCACACTTTTTTTTGTTTTAAATAATGACTATTTATCCATTGTTGTAGAAAATGTAATTATCTATCTCGAGATTTTAATTTTATAAGCTCGCACTAGAGTTGATATCAGGAAAAAGTTTTTTAAAAAAAATAAGAAGAGAAGGAGATTAGATGGTGCCAGGTAAAAATTTGTAGCATACATATGGAAAATTTTTGAATAATAAAATAAAATTAATTCAAGAGAGATGAAAACCATTTCCTATTTAAACTATCAAAATAATATTAATTAATAATATTTAATAATATAAATTTCGAATACATATCTTATTATGTCATATATTTGGTACTCTTGATTTTAAATTTGTTTCATTTACATTTGAATATTTTTCAAATATAGATAGCTGTTAACTTCTTAACAATAATCAACAAAATCTTGTTATGTAAGATTAGAATAATTATGTATTTTATTAGCAAAAGCAAGAATTTTTTTTCGTTACTGAGAAAAAGATTGACTTTAAAAGGAAAAAAAATAATGTTGAATGCGAGCAATTATGCCGGTTATTGCGGTCCTAGCTATAATAACAGATACGTCTGAAAGTGATATAATTAAACAAAATAATACACAAATATTTATTTATTTTTTTATTTTTTTAAATATTGAGTTTTACCGGTTTTAAAAATGAACAGCACGTAGATAGAAGTCTCGTGAGAATTGGATAATAATTCGATATTTTGCTTTCGGAATTAAAAGAAAACGATGATTTTTTTAATTAGATGTTCAAAAAAATTTTAAACGCTTATAAAAATAAAAGATGTGTGAAATAAGACGATGTAAGTTCTATGCTGATAAAAGCTCTTTTTAATTCCAGAAGTTTCCGAAGTTTAGTAAAAAGAAAACATAAATATTTGATTTGAAAGAGTTAAAGTGCATGAAATTTTTAATATAAAATTACTGTTAAGGCCTTAGAATAATTCTTTATTCGCTCCAACTACGTAAACAAAATGTTTTTGATCGAATAAAACTTTTGTGCCCTCTCCGGGGGGAGTAGAACAGTAAACAACAAGAGGGCGGCAACTTTTCGGGCAATCCTGGATTAAAATAAAAAAATATTATCACGTGGAAAAGTGACGTCATCTCCGGAAGGATTTGGCGAGCCGGGGCGCGATGATTCCTTTTTCACAACAGAGTTGAAAGCCGTGAGCAAAGACGGAGCTTTCGCGTTTGACTAAATTTTTTCTTTCTCTTTTTGTTGTTATTTTCTCCAACTGCTTCTCTTTCCTACCCACTACGGATATTTTGAGCAGGCGCTAAGAAAAGGTCCGCTCTCTGCTGATTTTGTGCTTCATGTGAAAGTTTGCACGCGTTAGTGAAAATTAACGACGAAGTTTACATTGCTTGTTGCTTTTACAAATTGTTGAATGGTAAGTTAACTACTTTTTCACATTCAAATAGCTCTGAATACGTTAAATTTTAAACTATTTACCGATCTGGATTGAAATCGGGGAAGATTTTAATTGAGTTAATTTGTAAATTTCTGAAAACGAATTTAATATTGTGCTAAAGATTTTTTCTTTATATCATCTTATGGATTTTTAAAAAAATTTCTGATCGTGATTTACATCTGAAATTTAAAATCAGATCTCTATAATTTTTTTAAGCCTTTAGTAAAAGTAGTTTATATTGCTTGTTGCTTTTTAAAATTGTTGAAGTGTTAACTACTTTTCCACATTCAAATAGCTCTGAATATGATGAATTTTAAACTATTTACCAACCTGGATTGAAATCGGGGAAGATTTTAATTGAGTTAATTTGTAAATTTCAGAAAATAAATTTAATATTGTGCTGTAGAATTTTTTTATGTCATCTTTCAGACTTTTAAAAAAATTTCTGATCATCACTTACATTTAAAATCAGATCACTATAATTTTTTTAAACCTTTAGTAAAGGTAGTTTACATTGCTTGTTGCTTTTTCAAATTGTTGAATGGTAAGTTAACTACTTTTCCACTATCAAATAGCTCCGAATGTGTTAAGTTTTAAACTATTTACCGATCTGGATTGAAATCGGGGAAGATTTTAATTGAGTTAATTTGTAAATTTCTGAAAATGAATTTAATATTGTGCTAAAGATTGTTTTTTTAATTTTTTATACCATCCTATAGATTTTAAAAAAATTTCTGATCATGATTAACATTTGAAATTTTAAATCAGATCTCCATAATTTTTTTAAACCTTTAGTAAGGGTAGTTTATATTGCTTGTTGCTTCTTTAGATTGTTGAAGTGTTAACGAGTTTTCCATATTTAAATAGCTTTGAATATGCTAAATTTTAAGCTATTTACTGATCTGAATTAAAATCGGGGAAGATTTTAATTGAGTTAATTTATAAATTTCTGAAAATGAATTTAATATTGTGCTACATATATATGTATATATTTTATAATATGTTATAGTTTTTTAAAAAAAATTTCTGATCATGATTTACATTTGAAATTTAAAATCAGATCTCTATAAATTTTTTTAAACCTTTTAGTAAAGGTAATTTGTATTGCTTGTTGCTTTTAAAAATTGTTGAATGGTAAGTTAATTACTTTCCCGCATTCAAATAGCTCTCAATATGTTAAATTTTAAACTATTTACCGATCTGGATTGAAATCGGGGAAGATTTTAATTGAGTTAATTTGTAAATTTCTGAAAATGAATTTAATATTGTGCTAAAGATTTTTTTTATATCATCTTATAGACTTAAAAAAAATTTCTGATCATGATTTACATCTGAAATTTAAGATCAGATCTCTATAATTTTTTTAAACCTTTAGTAAAGGTAGTTTATACTGCTTGTTGCTTTTTTAGATTGTTGAATTGTTAACGAGTTTTCCATATCTAAATAGCTCTGATTACGTCAAGTTTTAAATCTTGATTGAAATCGGGAAAGATTGACATCGAATTAATTTGTAAATTTCTTGAAATCTTATCGATTTTTAATATTGTCATACAGATTTTTAAATAATTTTCTGATCTTTAGTTCCATCTGAAATTTAAAATCAAATCTGTAGGTATACTTTTTTTAGTCTTTAGTAAAGATAAGTATATTTGTTATTTTATTTACATGCTGTTGGATATCTTGTTTGAAATCGGAGAAGATTTAAATTTAGTTAATTAGTAATTTTCTCGAAATTAACTTAATAGTGTGTCATGAATGTTTAATATTTTCATATAGATTTTTAAATAATTTTCTGATCTTGATTTGCATCTGAGATTTAAAATCAGAGCTCTAGAATTTATTTTTTATAACTTTAGTAGCTATAAATATATTTGTTATTTTATTAAGATATTGTTTAAAACGTTTGTAAGTTAGAACGAGTTAGTGTAAAAAGACGAAGTTTAATTTAATTTTAATTTAATCGTTATTTGATAAGAAAGATAGCACGAATTACTGTAAAAATATAAAATCAATATTGCTTGTTGCTTTATCAAATTGTTGAATGGTAAGTGAACAAGTATTCCATATTTAAATAGCTGCAATTATATTAAATTTTAAACTATTTACCGAACTTGTTTGATATCTGGGAAGATTTAAATTGAGTTAATTAGTAAATTTCTAGAAATCAACTTAATAGTGTGTTATTGATTTTTAATATCATCATATAGATTTCTGAATAATTTTCTGATCTTGATTTACATCTGAAATTTGAAATCAGAGTTCTAGAATTTATTTTTTATAACTTTAGTAGCGATACATATACTTGTTATTTTATTAAGATATTGTTTAAAAAAACGTTTGTAAGTTAGAACGAGTTAGTGTAAAAAGACGAAGTTTAATTTAATTTTAATTTAATCGTTATTTGATAAGAAAGATAGCACGAATTACTGTAAAAATATAAAATCAATATTGCTTGTTGCTTTATCAAATTGTTGAATGGTAAGTGAACAAGTATTCCATATTTAAATAGCTGCAATTATATTAAATTTTAAACTATTTACCGAACTTATTTGATATCTGGGAAGATTTAAATTGAGTTAATTAGTAAATTTCTCGAAATCAACTTAATAGTGTGTTATTGATTTTTAACATCATATAGATTTTTGAATAATTTTCTGATCTTGATTTACATCTGAAATTTGAAATAAGATCTCAAGAATTTATTTTTTAAACATTTAATAAAGATATATTTGCTATTTAATTTAATCGTTATTTGATAAGAAAGATAGCACGAGTTACTGTAAAAATATAAAATTAATATTGCTAGTTGTTTTTTGAAATTGTTCAATGATAAAGTGTCGAATTTTACAAATTCAATTAACTTCGATGATGTTTATTAAATGATTGAAAACGGGAAATCCTCATAGAAATCGAGAAATTAAAAAGTTGTTCCAGATTTTACTCAGATAGCTTATTAATTCCTCGTAATTTATTTAAAATTTTGATAGAGATTATTAAATCATATGCTGATCCTGATTTAATAATATAATTTGAGATCAGATCTTTGAAATTGGTTTTTAAAAATTTAAGTGAAAAATATATATGTATTTTTTTTAAACTGTTGGCCGATAAATTTGTTTTAAATATACTTTGACAATATACATATGAAAAAAAAATTGACGATTTAAACCTGTTTCTAAAAAAGAATTTGGCATGCTTTGTTGAAAATTAGACTAAATCTGCAATGCTTGTTACATTATGCAAATTTTTAAATTTTAAGTTTGCGAGTTTTACACATTTCATTAACTCTGATGATGTTAATTTATAAATTGTAACTATTTACCGATCCTAATTAAAACTGAGTTCCCGATTTAAATTGGATTAAGATTTAAATCAGATTAAGTTGAAGTTTGTATAAAAATTGAATTTGAAGGTTTCCTAAGTCGCTTTTTTTAAAACGATCACGTAACTAGTTTGTTAGCTTATTACAAAATGTTTACTGAAAGTATACAAAATGTAAATAATATTTTTTATCTTGATTTTAATTTTAAAAAATTTTAATGATTGATTACAAATATGAAACTTTCATTCTTCAGTGAAAATAAAATACGAAAATTTTTTGCTTGTTCTTTATAAAATTATTGATTGTGAATTTTGTTAATTTCTTATAAACTGTATATTTGAAGTATTAAAACATGTAAATTAAAGTATTGCATAACTAAATTATGAAACTTTATTTCGTAAGATATTTTAAATCCATAAAATTTATGTTATCTCCATCTAAAGACATCTAAACAAAATCAAGAGAAAATTAAAGATGCTTTTCAGAAAATGCGAATGGGTTTTTAATGTTCAAATTAGTGAAAAATAGCTTCGCTAGTTTTTCAATAAAAAGATGAAAACAAAGTGAACCGACACTTTGTGTACCTAACTAAGACCTTACGTCGACGCTTTGTGTACCTTACACACTCTGTCTAAATTTCAGAACCCGAGCACAAACGGTTTCGGAGATATGAGAGACACATTCAAACAAATTCTTCCTTTTATTATTATAAATAATGAAAAATATTTTATTAAAGCTTTCAAAGTAATAAAAAAAATTTCTACTAATTTTGCATTAAGAAATATTATAATTTTTTTTTTATGAAAAACAAGTTAAAATAATTGTAGAAAAAGTTTTAATATGGAAAATAAATAGAAATTATGAAAGTAGTCAGAAGTTACTTCATTTGTTAATGATTGTATTTTAAATAGGGGCAATTTTAATAAGTTTAACTAACTAATTTAATTGAAATAGAAAAAATTCATTAAAATATTCATTAAAAAAACCCTGAATAAAAAATTTTTGTAAATCGTTTATTTATACAGTTGTTGCTTAAATAAAAAAAGGCTCAAAAAATAAAAAATTGAAATGTTATTTTAATTTTATACTTATTTTCTTCAATAAAAAATTTAATAAATATCAATCAAATTTACTTATTTGAAAAAAATTGAAATCAGCTTTTCTATTATTTATCAAGCATTGAAATTCTTTTAGTACTTGTTGCCATTTTAAAATCCCACCAAAAAATATAAAAAATATGTATTCCTTTGGATCTTTTTAGAATTTGCGATCTAATTATTCTATTCCTTTGAGTTTCTTTTCGAATAAGTACATTTTTTAATTTAGATATGCTTTCGTCGTAGTTGTACTTTTATTCCCTCTGGATTTCTAATTGGCAGCAAACCAATTTTCTAAAGCATTATGAATTATACTTTCTGGTAGTTTGGAATCAACCAGAAAGCCTCAAGTTGCCATTTGCAGTTCGCTTCATTTTGAAATTGAAGGTAACGCAAGAATGGAAAAGAGCTTACTGGATTAAAATATACCATTTATCTGTCAACTTTAAATCGATATAAGTTCAAATTATTTAAAATCTATCAGGTTTTGCTAGAGTATTCGGTTTAAATTTGTAGAAAGTTTGAAAACGTCTTAAGCATTAAATTATTTAAATTAAAAATTTATAAATTCTAAAATAAAATATAGCTTAACTCTTATGGACGTAAATTTTAAAGCATACATATTGCTGTAAAAGGGATTATTTTTAAAAGATCTAATAGAGAAACTGATTATGATAATAAAAACAATAATGAATTCGATAAAAAAAAATGATGCAAATGTTGATTCTTTACCTTTTAGAAATTAATTAATGGCAAAGCATTTTTGCCTGCCGATATTTTTTTTTAAAATTCCTTAATGAATCCGAAAAATTTTGAAAATATTCCTGGTATTTGTATAACAATAAGTCATTTGAATATTTAATGACATTATTGAAAGTTTTTAACCGAAACTATATTATTTATTTTGTGTAAGGATTATCTTTAATTAGTAAGAGCTTTGTAATTTCTGTCAAAAGTATTCGATTATTAATTTTTATGTTCATTATAATAATAAACCATATTTTTTAAATAGTTTAGAACAGCATTTTTGATGAAAAACACAGAAATTTCCACTTAGGTAATATAATCTTCTTAGAGCTATTACCGAATGAAAATTTCAGAAACTTGTAAAGTATCGAAATAAAATATATTGTTAAACAAAACGAAGGATTAATTTCATTCAAAAGTGTTTGGGAAAAAATGTGGCTTATCACTATATTTTCCAAGGAGCTGCATTTATCCTTTAAAATGGTTTAAAATATAAATAACGATTTAGTTCAGTTAAACATTATAACATATATATTAGATTAAAACATTATAAATTTATTTCTATTGTTATAAATTTATTATCCATTTTTCAAAAATTTAGCATTTTCTGCGATGTATTTATTAAGTGTATCTGCCAGAATTTAAGATTCTTTTTTTCAGATGCAACAGAATTAAAATATATTTCTTCGGAAACTTTTTTTCAACGAAATTTAGGTATATGTGTCTAACACAATTCAAAATATTTCAAATCTTCTTACTGTGAATCACTCCAAGAAACTCCTAGGTTTAAAAGCGGTGTTTACATTCTTTTAACACCCTTGGTGTCTTCCCCCCCTCCCCCCTTCAGTTTATTCACTCTTCCTATGTTGCAGGCTAGTAATTTATTCTTTCATATATTTTTGCACATTTGAACCTATTTTAAGGTAGAAAATTAATTCGATAAATAATTTTTTGTCACCTGTAAAGATAAAAGTCGATTAACAATTTTAAAAAAATATTCACATGTGTTCGTATTTTAAATAAGGCAAAATAATATAAATTGAAAGTCATAAACAAATAAGAAAAATACAACACCTTTTGGCGAGCATGGAGTGAGCTACTGCTAATTTTAAAAAATCTTTTCACAAAACAGGTTTTTTTCAGCCCCGTAGCTTACATAAATTCTTCAAATTTCGTTCGATTTTATTTAATTTTAACCGTACAGTGAAGCTAGATAACAGAACCCTAGAACATAGACTTTTTATAAAGCATTAACACACATAGCAATTTTTTTAAAAGAAAAAAATCTTGGATTTACCAATTGTTTACTTTAGTTTAGTTAAAATCACTTCATTCTCTACACGGAGAATGTTTCATTTTTATGCGCAGTATTGCTGTGTCCGACTTTTGATCTATTAAATTGAATACTCAATAAATCAAACTTAATGATTTGGAAAAACCTAGAATCTGATTGGAATGTGGTGAGAGGAAATTTAAGAGATATTAAGAAGAATTCAAATTAAGAAATGTCTGTATTTTTTTTTAATATATAAAATTAAATAATAAAAAATATTCAGTTTCTGAAAATTTTCGAAATTGTGTGCTGCTTACATATATAAAATTTAAATCAAAACATTCCTTGTAAATTTCTTGAACCTATTAGTCTTGTTGAGCTCTATGAATTGAACTGGAAATAGACAGACTGATACGGCATATTTTTATTAAGATACCTTTAAATTGGTTGGTGAAACGGTTATATTTACTTTAGCTTTAAAATAACGGAAGAGCATACAATTTACACTAAGAAATACACAGCTTAGAAAAAATAAATTAATAAACATGAAAAGTTTACTTAATTAATTAAAATTTAATTAATTAAAGTTTAAATGTTTTTTAAAAAAATAATTAATTTAACTTAAATTTTTTATTATTTTTAATTATTACATAAAACATTTCAATTTTAAACATTTTTTGCTCATTATAGGACACTTTTGCAGTATAATTTTACATTTTAGTCTTGTAACAAAATCTACTGCATTCAAATAATGAGGTGTACGCTTGAATGTGGCATAAAAACTCTCAAAAGGCTACTTGAGTTGTTATTAAATGCTCCGACTTGTGAGAGTGAATCCAATTATATTTTTATGCAGGTAATTGCTTTGTAAAGTCATACGAAGAGGAAGAAAAGGGGCGTATATAATCCCAAGGGTCATCTTCTCAAGGATTAAGAAATCCTTCAGAAGTTTTTGATGCAATGAGTACTGTTGAACAGTCTGAACGAAAATGTAGATAGACAGATTGCAGTAGCACAATTTTTCCTAGATATCTTTTAAATTGAGTGATGATGTGAGTAGACGATTCAATGAATTTTATTATTTCATTGCGTTGCTTTTGTGAAAGAAAATACGTAAATATCATTTATGTTATTTTCTTATAATTTTTTAGAAAGTTTACAAGACAAAGAATATGATTTTCGATTTATTTTAGTTTATACCAACATTAAAGTAAATAAAAATTAATAATAACGTTTAAACTTAAAGCCTAAAACACAACTGAATGGTTTACTCTAGTTTGGTTTGAACTCATTTTTTAAGACTATAAATATTAAATTATTTATGGAGGTGAAAGAGAATTTGTGATGTAAAGTTTCTCCCGTGGTATAGTGTCCCCTTGGGGAAGAAACAAACTAACATTCGCAAAACTGAGCTGAAGAAAATATTAAAATACATAAAAGGTTTTTAAACAAAATAATCTTCCAATTAGATAAAATGTGAAAATATTTTTTATTTTTGCAAACCTCTGATGTGAAATTAATTATACACGAAAAATTAGTATTGATTTAATTTAAGCATAATTAAAAGAAAAAGAATATTGTTTAAGCATGTGATTTTTTTGTAATCTTACGTTTTTAGAATCATTTGATAAGCTTTAAATATTTGAAATATAATACATTATGAATGATGAAAACGATGCATTAAAATTCTTTTCTAAACAATTACAATAACTACCAATTTGATTTTCCATCAAGAATAGTTTAAATAAATTTGCTTAACTCAAAAATAAAAGTCAAATTGGCATAAAGCGTTTTATTAATAATTTTTTTTAAAAATCATGCGCACTTTTTTGTGAAATCGATAAATGTTCTATTTTAATAACCTTAAATATTTTGCCATAAGCTATGTAATCATTCGATATATTTTATCATCTAAAACTAATTTATCTAAATATGAATTGCGCATCTTAATACTTAGGGGATGTATTTCTCTGAGGGAAAATTCGAACACTAAGTTTGCCTTTGTTTTAACAGTTTTTTTTTAAAAAAGTGAAGTTTTTTTTCTTTACCAAAGCACAATTGCCCTCTTTAGTTCTAACTAATATCTAACTAAAAAAGTTACGATAAGTTCCGGTTAAATTAAATTTAATATTTCAAACACAATTGCCACTTGATTCAAGTCGAAAGAATATATATACTCTTGTATTTTACTTCGAGCTTCAATTTCCATCATTATTTTCACGCTTTAAACTCTTCCGTCTCTTTATTCTATTTTTAACTTCAACCGTTAAATAGTCGTCGATCAGACTCAGCTTGGGATGAAAAGAGAGGAGGGAAGAAGATTCATCCAGAAAAATGATCTAGCTATCAACAGGTTGTTGAGATGCGCAGAAAGATTTACATTTCTTTTGATCGCGCAAGATCGCTTATTCTTTCGTCGGCTCTCTTGGACTGCTTATAAAGCTTTCGATCTTTCAGTACGACCTCTTTTCCATGTAGCTTATATTTATGCGGCAAATTTCGTTGTGAAGGTGGAGTCACGATCACGCGATAAAATAGAAGGTCAAGATTATAAATATGCCCCGCAACACTCTCCTTTAAATATCAAAGAACGCGACAGAAATGTGCGCCGAATAGTGGCTCTGAAATAAATGGTTCATCTTCCGAATACAAGGGTTAGATTTTCTGCTTGATGGCTATCTATCGTTTTAACTTATTATTCGAAAATAACATAAACTAAACATATTTCATAACTTCTTTAGGAAGCAAAAATAAATACATTTTTATTTCGTAATACTTCTAATCTAATTTCTTTGTCATTAAATATAATGAAAGAAATTTTAACGATTTTGTGATCATATGCTTGTTACTTATTAAAGCTTCATATAACATATATTTTAAAATTCGAAAAATAACTTTTATGCTATTGTGTGGTTCTTTTTTTAATATATCATCCATGTTTAATTAAAATATGTCATATGTGAATGCTTTACAGATTTCTGTTAAAAAAAAGTTTTCACAGAAGTATCTCAACAGTTTAAAAAAAATAAGTATGACATTAAAATATCTGTAATATTCTAGAAATTTTTTAGAATAGTTTTAATAGAAATATCTTAGTAGTTAAAAAATAACTATATTATAATTATTAAAAAGTTAATTTTCCAAATATATCACCGATTTGTTTTTAAATATCATCACCCGCGTCCATTTAAAATTACGTGTGAATTAATTTATTTTTCTTAAAAATGAAGGATATCTTGATTGAAATATAGAATAAAAAAATAAAAGCTTTTGGAATATTATTTAACTCTTTACTATTGTCCATTTTCAATTGTACATCTAAGATTGAGATCTTTTTTTTTCTTTCAAAAAGCAAGTAATTTTCAAAGATGACACAGAAATTGGTTTCTCTTAATTTTTATTCAACTTTAGTGCAAATTATTTTAGGAAGAGGTTTCTGGGGTTTGGCCATTCGGGGCGTAATTTTATAAGCAGTTATATTATGAAAAAACCAAGTAAAATTGCTCTGTCCCGTCTTTTATTTAGACATTCTGAAAAGGAATGGGCTACAAGATTTTCCCGAAAGTAATCGAAAATCATCCAAAAGGGAAAATTTTACCATCTCGATTTGTTCTAACAGATAGACTGCACAGAATTTTTGTGGTTTTCTTAATAAGTTATTTCTAAGAATATAACCCATTAACTTTAGAAAATAATCTTTTAATTGGAATATTGGCATTATATGGCTTTTAGTGAAAACGATTTCTGTGCTTTAAAATTAATAAGAAAAATAAATATTGAGCTATGAAGTAATAAAGACTCGTGTGACATATTTTATATTACATATATAAATGTGTAACACAAATTTATTTATTATTTGTTAATAGCTCTCTCACAATTTTTTTTTTCTAAATTCAATTAATGAATCTGTCTACAAGTTTTTGTTACCTCTGATCTTCTTTAACCTATAGACACTTTCTATAATTGTTTCTTTTTTTTAATATTACCGTATTAGCTGTCAATACAATACATTGAAAAACATTTATATCAGGTTTTTATATAAACCAATTTTTATTCTTTAAGAAAACAAACAAATTATTTCCTCAGGTAATGCCAATTTTTTTCCAATGCCCACTTGGAGAATGACGTTTCGTCATACAGGCATCTGAAGGGCAGATTTGTTGGCCACTCTTTCAGATTAACCATATTAGGTGGGCCAACGTTGCTCCCACAGTAAGGACAGATAGTACAGTGAAGGAAAGAACATCCATGCCTTGCCCCGGGATTCGAACCCAGAACCTTTCTCTGATGGTTCTGGCACAGGCCGGTCGGCAAATAACGTCAAATTGCACTGTTCAAAAAAATTTTTTTTTCCAAGGATTAACGTAAGCTATAATAAAAAAAAAAGTTGCAAAAGTTAATACTTGACTATTTTTCCACGATTACCATTTTGTCATCTTTCAAAATGACAGATATTCGCTTTTTAAGAAACTATCTTATTGATGTATGTTTTTCATTGGCGTTGCATTTTTCAAATCGGTATTTTTTTTTTTTTATTTCATGCTACACAAAGTATTTTTAAACGAAGTTTTAAATTATCTAACAGCTCGAAGCAATTTATTTAAGAGGCATAATTTTTCTTTCTAATTTTTTTTTTTTGTAATTCATTCATCGTGATTCGGAATCTTTTCATAGCTTGCGACAATTTTTTTTTATTAATTGTATCTCTCATAGCTCCTCAACTCATAGAACTCTTTTTCATTTACACGCAATCTGAACCGTAATCAATATTTTAAGAGGCATTTTTGATTTATGAACTCAGCGAATACCCGTTCTTAGTACGAGGTAAAAAAAAATATCAAAAATTAATAAATCGATGTTGTTCATCTCTAAGCAATAATGCCCAAAACTGAAAGCCACATAACAATGAAATCAGTTGAAATTTTTCGGTTTTATTTTCTATTTGTTGATCGCTTCAGTGGTTTCACGTTATACAAAATATTTATTTAAAAAATCAATTCATCAAAATAAATATTTTTGTTATACTCAGTATCATTCATCACGGAAAATGCTGTTTATTATTGATAGCAGTTTACTCGGGATACTTAATATTCATCACAATCAAGAAGCTTTTCTAATAATTTCGATAAATAAGTTTTTCGATAAATAGTTAATTTCTTATTTCAATTACCGCTGATTTTTAAGCCTCACTATATAGAAAATAATCACGTGTAAGTTTCAAACTATTAATTTAATGACGTCATTCCATGTTCATTTTACTTGAGGGTACCTAACACAATGAATAAAAAATAAACAATTTTTGGAAAGCATGCACTGCAATAAACTGCGTTTTAGATCAAGCAATCTGTTAGCTAGCAAATTCCACTGATATTGTCTTTTAAATAATTGAAAAGAAAATACATCTGCAGTTTAATATGTAACAATGCATCTTGAAGTCCCCCCCCCCCTGAACGGACGAACTAAATTTTAGAACTAACTTTAAAATTTTAGACGTATTTTGCCATTTACGTATTTTGCTGTCCAAACTTCAGCATCCTAGCAAGTCTGGAGTTAAATGAGGGACACTCAAACTCATCCTATTATATAGATAATTATAGATAAGAATCTATTATCTATAATTATCTATATAATAGGATGAGATTATAGATAAGAATTATTATAGATAAGAATCTATAAAATTAGCATTTTAGGAGGCTCCACATGTCGAACCTTGTGGTGGTTTTTCGTTTATCTTTTTTTCCCCATTAAAATTCGATACTTTTCAGGAAAAAAAAGATTCAATATTTGTTTGCAAAATATACAATTTTATGTCAGAACATTTTGTTAATATGTTAATCGTAACAAAATGAACGATAACTTGAATTTTTATTAAAAATAAACTGTACTTGGAAAAAAACAATCGAACTTACATTTAATAATATACACTGGTGAGCAAAACTTAAGCAACAAGTGCGTTTTTTTGTCATATCTCTACAAGAAATCATCCGATTGACATGAAATTTGAATATGATGTACATTATTTTGTACTTAAACGATGGTAAAAGANGTAGTTTTACTTCTTAACGATAGCCTTACATTGCAAACGATTTTTTATCTCTTTCGTTAGATTTATATTTTTCGAAAATTACAATACAATTGTTACGATTTATATCTGGCAATATCTGAACACTTTCTCTTATTTCTGTTATCTTTTTTATTCATTTTTTGTTGCTTTTGACATCAAGTCAAGAGCCAGCTAATAAAATAATTTCGAGAGAAATATTTTTTTGGCAACAGTGGATATAAATAAGCAATAAAAAAATGACAAAAAGTTCACGAATAAATATTTGAAATAACAGCCTTCGAACAAATTGGAATTTTGGAAGAAAAAAAAACCCGCTTTGTTTTTATAGATTCTTTTAACACTGTAGTTGCATTTCAGTGGGAAGTAGATCGACCAACATATTTTTTTTACATCATATTTAACAATTGATAACACAATTTTTTTACATCATATTTAACAATTGATAACAATAATACATTAAATTCCTGGCACATTTTTTCACACATTTTCGTAATTTTAATTTTGTAAGTCATATAAACTTAACGCAGCAAAACAAAATGTAGCGTAAAGCAAACAAATGGTAGTTCCTAAGAAATCACTAGGAACTTTTTTACGATTTTTTAATATAAAAGCTGATTTTAAGTCTTATATTAAATATTACCTGTGAGTAACAATAATATTTCTTTTTAATGAAATATGTATCATTGACTATATAATCGAGAGATGCGATTTATGATTTTTTTTCGATAATATATTTAATTGCACACGCTATTTGTGATCTTAATAAACTTATGATTTTAATTTTTGATTCATTAATTCAAAAGCTTTTGAAAAAAAAATTTAAAAATATCCGCATAACTATTAATTATTTTGGTTTGAGTCTCAGATAGCGGTATAATAAAATAAATATATCGTGAAGTTGATTTGTAAAAGAACGTCACTTATCAGAAATTAGCTAAAATACAAATAAAGAAAAGGAAATCATGAGTTATTAACTAGAATAAACTCAACAATTATAGTTTCTAATCTGTTAATTTGCTGTCACAAAGTAGTTGCGGAACAATTTTCAAAAGAATCTTTAAATTCTTCATAGAACTGCCTATTACAACACAATCAACTTCATTTGCATCATTTATAAATTAAACTACTAAGTTCTTAAAAGGTCATTGTCCAAAATATTCTAGGTTTCCATATATTTTCAGTTACTAAGGTAACGGTTCTTTGCTTTTCATTGTATTACTTAACCTTAAATGTTTGCAATTCCACAGCCATGTCTTGATTGCAGTTAGAAATTTATTTAAAATATCTGTTTTGGTACTGAAGGAAATACTACACACGATAAAAGCTCTTTTTCGATTTGCACAACTGTTGAATTAGGTAGTTGATTTGTATCCATTACCGGTCAAACAAAAACGGGAAGGAATAAACTATTTTTTCCCGGTGGTTTACAGAATTTACAGTACGAAATAATAATTAAAAAAAGCATCTTGAATAGCTTTTGTTTGGCTTTTCATTTTTTAGAACTCAATCTTTATGGTTTGAAGGAGTCACTTCAGATATGCTAATTAGTTAGTGCAGACGATACTTTAAGTTACGAAATCAGATTAATAAACATACGTTCTCTGGATAAAAGTTTCTTTTTTTTTGATGGATAATAATTTCCGATTCCAAAAAATAGGGGTAGCCGCAATCTTGGAAATAAGGTCCCATTAGTTGTCAGGAGAGCGGTCGAAAGTTTGGTCCCCTTAATATTAATTTTAGTGTGTTTCGTCACATCTCGAAAACTTTTTAAGCGCATTGAAAAAGAAATTGCACACAATTATAAAATACGTTTTTCCAAAGAAAATTTCATGCAAAAAATAACTTTTAATAATTTTTATTTTTTTCGTAAAAGTCGAAAAAATTTTGAATTTCAAGGACTTTATTAATTATTTTAAAGAATGCAATCTTATATAACAAAATACAAAATTTGAACGAAATTGGTTGAATAGTTTTTAAGAAATCTAATTTTAAACATGTGTCTGATTACGTAACTTAAAATATCGTCTGCACTAATTAATTATCATATTTAAGGCCATCACCTAGAACTATTAAAATTGAGTCCTAGTACGCGAAAATCCAATCTTCAGATCTGAAGTTAAACAGTGTTTGTTTCACCAGCATTTAACGTATAAGGGAATTGAGTTTTAATCTTGTAAGATTCAAGCTGGTTTATTTCGAAAGAAACTTTACAGTAGTGTGAGTGGAAAAATTTTTTTTCGACGTCACTTGGTTAAGAGTTAAGCTCCATTGGCTTAAAAAAAATGATGCTATGAAAACTATTTAGATAATTAGATATAATTAGTATGTGAACAAAAATACTACACGAATGTTATGAACATTGTTTAAATTTTAACATATCATATATTTAATATACCATATTAGATAATTTTATAGCCAATGTTTGAACTATTGACCTAACTTTCATAACCACATTTATTTGTCTAAATTGAGAAGTTTAATAGAAATATATGCATCATTTGTAATATTCCAGAATATTTCAGTTACAGAATATTCCAGTTACAAAATATTCCTTAAATAATTTCCTATGCTGGTGTCAAAATTTCGAGGGGACGAAATTAAATTACAGGAACAGTTATTTAATTAGTTATTATTTTATTTTTAAATTGATTATTATTTTAATATTTTTAATTATTATTTTAATATTTTTAATTATTATTATTTTAATATTTTTAATTATTTTTTTAATATTTTTAATTATTATTTTAATATTTTTAATTATTATTATTTTAATATTTTTAATTAATTATTATTTAATATTTTTAATTAATTATTTGTTACTATTTTTTTTATATTTAATTCATTTCTGTACATTAAACAAATATTTTAGTAAATACAGTTGCATTAATATTTTTCGCATTGAAATCCCTCACTCTAATAGTTTCATTTTGATATTATTATTTTTTTCATTTTATATATTAATACCTTGTAATTATTAATATTTACTATTTTACTGCCATCTTTGTTGTTGGTTTTCTCTCAGGGACTCAGAGTACATAGCTCTCGCCGCACAATGACCCACGAATTTTTCACACGTCTCGTGCGGACCTCAGAGCTAACGTAAACTATCCCCAACGGTAGACGGATCATGAGTTAGAGTCCTCTTGCCGTCAGTCTAACTATTTATGATTTTCGTTGTTTTCCTCTCCGTGTATCAAAAAGTCCTCCACGAAGACGATTTTCTCCCAATGTTTGATCCAGGAGTTCCCTTGTCTTCTGGATTGGATTCAAAATTACAAAGCTATGAAGTTAATCATCGGAAGACGTAAACTTAAAATTGAGTTAGCTGTTAAACGATGGATCTAAAATAAAGTAAAATTCACTTAACATGTTTTCCCAAGTGTTTAACATGTTTTTTTTTTAAAAATTTGTTTTGTTTTTTCAATTTTTTTTTTAACTTTTCTGATGTCCCTAAATTATATCACTCTTCTAAAATTCCTAAATGTTCCTAAATTTTCAAATGTCCCTTATTTATAGACTCTATTTATTATAATTTAAGAGCCCATGGTCTATTCTTTGGTGTTTTGTTTAAGATAAGAACAGATTTAACATTTTTTAACAAAATGTTCTGATAATAAAAATTTTCTCTTAACTGATGTTAGTTTGTTTTGCACTATCTAATTCTGCATACTGAATACGGTAAAATGCTTTTATTGAATTAACTGATAGAAACATTATTCGAGCAAAGAAAACCATTTCTTAATTAATTTTCGAGACAATAATGAAATATTCTTGAGAAAGACTCATCTTTTTTTTCAATTAAAGATTTTATTCTTTAATATGCCTAAATTGAACTAATGCAGCGTGTCTTGTGGTCCTTGTTAATAAAATTTTGTTCGTCCAATTTTCATATAACTATTAAGATAACTTTACTTTATAACTTTTTTTACTTTAACATTCGAGTAAAACCTTTTAATCTAACGAATGGCAAGAATTACGCGTCTTTTTCAGAATCATTGCAGATCATTAAACAAAACTTAGTACTTTGCTGTTTTAATAAATATGAGTGTTTTTGTTTAAAACGTATCTCGGGGTCTCTTAAAATAATTAAATTTTACACAATGCATAATACTTTTCGTGGAGAAAATATGTACCTCAAAAATGAAATAAATCTTTTTTTCTTGAAATTTGAATGCGTAAATTGATTACGATTTCGAAATGTATGATTCAAATATTAAAGGGAAATATGTCGAACTATTGCCAAAAAGGAAAGATTTTCTTACTTTATTAATGTAATTGAAAAGAAGAAAAAATATGTTGATTTTTGAAAGTCAATTAAATAATAATCGCTAGTCAAGATGAATTTGGTGAGACAGTTAGAATTGCAATATATAAAAAAAATAATTGGAAAAGTACTTCAGATTCCTCTCAATGTTTTATAAAAATCGAATAGGCGTAAAAAATTGTTTAAAAGCAAATATTAGCTCTTGTCATTCAACTTTGAATTAGTCAATCAACTTTCACACTCATTTTATAGAGTCTGGGAAAAACACTGTAAGTACTCCTAATATACAGATGCATTTTTTTTCTGATTTCAAAATTGATAACGTTTACTGCATATTATCGCATAGTTTCAAAATTTAGAATAAACTAGCTGATGGGTACCCGTTCCTTGTATGGGTACCCGTTCTTTGTGTAGGTACCCGTTCTTTGTATAAAAATTAAAGAAAGAATCGACAAATCAGTATTGAGAAACAGGGCGAAACCATTCTCAAAACTGAAAAATATATACTGATACAAATGAAGAGTTTGATGGAAGAACCAGGAAAGTGAAATTTTCGGGGGAATTAAAGAAAATAACAAAAAGTGATTGCGTCAATAAAGTAACAGAGCTGTTTTTGCTTTCACTTTACTCTTGACATAACTTATCACATCAATGCTTGAATGATTTTTATTTCAAATAAGGTAGTGGTAAATAAAATGAAGCAAAAAATTATTAACCCCGCCTTTAAATAAAATTGGTAATAAAATAGTTCGGTAAAATTGTTGGTAATAAAATATACTCCACTAAATGTTCCAATTAATATAGCTAAAATAATTTTTTTATTTAATATTATTTGTTGCCCTTTCTGGTAGCTTTACGTTATTGAAATAAGCAACACATATTTTCTGTAGTTCATCCCATTAGAATAAAGATAAAATTTATTTACAGCATAACTTGACATGATACTTTTGCCGACAACGAGCTCATATCAGTAAATATTTACCACTATCAAGTAAAGTATCGGTATAAAAACTGCTTAGTATTGATGCTGTTTATCAATCACGAAATTTATCAATGTTATCACGAAATTTATCAATGTAATATTTTATACCTATATTAGTATATTTGGTACTTATTTACATAGCCCTTCAACATTTGAGTTGCGGAAAAAATATTTATCAGTGGCAGCCAACTAAAGCCGGAATCTCTTCTTTTTTTAAATAGCATTCTTATTAAAACTTGATAAGGATTATGGAGCATGACCATTTTTCTATCTGATCTTTAATGTACTTTTAAAATATTTATAAGTAATGATGAAACAAAGTTCTTTTAATTTTGATTCAATTCTGACATAATAATACACTATCTCTGTTACCACTGAAAAAATATTTCATGAAACTACGGAAAACCCTTTGTAGAATAAGTAGAATAGTCATAATACCAGCAGTACATATTACGATCAGTAGTACGCAGTCATTTGTGAATGGCGATTATCTACGATTTTTCTAAACGAATTTTCTATTAACCTCTTCTCCTTTTACTTTAGCACATAGCTTATTCTGTTTTATTTCAATACATAATATTAAAAAAGCATTAGTGTAAATAATAATATGGCGATTTTTTACAGCTCTTCAAAATGGATAAGTTTTTTTTTTATAATTATCTTGATTATGATCATCTCTATTTTCCATTATTTTTGTATTTCCATTATTAGTATTTATCCATTATTAGTATTATTAGTATTTCCATTATTTTTGCCTTCTAGTTCGTGAGTTCTTTTTTTTAAACATATTTCAGTCAATATATGACCAACCTTAATTAAGCATCATTGTGGTTAATGATATTATGACGATTTCTTACGGTTCTTCTATACAAATATCTTTATCCATTACTTTTGCTTTCTAATACATAGCTTATTTATTTTAATTCGATATGCATATATTAACTAAATTAATTTAGGATCATTGGCATTAATAAAAATATGGCAATTTTTTACCTTCCCCCTAAGCAAATTAGTACCATATTCCCAAACACGTTTTAAAAGAAATATTATAAATAAAATTAAAAAGAAGTGCGTGGTATCAGATAACTTTAAAAGTTTGAATTCTGTGACGTAGACCACGCGTGCTATTACTTAATAATGCTCATTGAATTTATCTGACTGAGCGAATATAAAAAGTGTAATATTTAAATACACAAATAAACTATTTTTATTAATCAAATAGAGTTACAAGCTGGAAATTATCACTGATGTTATGTTTAAAATTTGGGAAAAATTAAATCGTTTATAGTAAACATCAATTCACTGGTATATAAGACATGCTAACTTGAATCAATCTCGAGGTACCTTTTGATAGATGAAGGTTGGCACTGTCGAATTATCTTTCTCCACATTGGTGACCCGGAAGTGATATGATCACGACTACTCCTATGTATCATCTACATTGAAGAGTTGACTTACTATTTGTAACTGCGACATCGTCCTCCTAGCGCCGTTGCTCTTCAGTGTCATTTATGCACGACGGGATCCTACACACTCGACTGCTAATAGCAACACAGGAGTGGTCACCACACACTCAACCACGAACATAATACAGCTCTCATGGCTAAAGCTTAAAACCCGGTGACCTTAATCCAGATCTCCAGTCTTTCACAAATACAGCAACTAGTGGTGTCAGTTCATCGAATTCTATCCCTGATAAAATTCTGGTGGGGGAGTATTGTGGCGTAACTACCACTACGATTATTAAACATCAATTCACTAGTATAGAAGACATGCTAACTTGATTCAATCTCGAGGTACCTTTTGATAGATGAAGGTCGGCATTGTCTAATTGTCTTTCCCCACATTGGAATCACGTCCGGGCCACCAATGTGGGAAGAGTAAATATCGACAATGTCAACCTTAGTCTATGAAAAGGTACCCCAACATAGAATCGAGTTAACGTGTCTTATATACTCGTAAGTTAGAATTATATTTTTGTAGTGGTAATCAAAGTGGTCTTAAGCAATTCTCGAACAAAGTCCCGAATCTTCGGACACGGGAAATCTTGGCTTCTTTATTAGAGGAAGGAGCTTATAGTGTAGAAATAGTCATAAAGGTCCATATTTTTAGAGAGAGCTCTGCGAAAGTTGTAGAAAATTTAGCGTTACTCAGGGTGCAATACGAGGAGACCTGCTACATGACGCCTAGACATTTTAATTATTGCATCCAATATCGAAATTGCTACATTACACTCCAGAAGATATTAAGTCAAAATTCTAAAACTTTTTTCAGATTTTCTTATAAGTTATGAAATAGACAGAAATAAGCGAAAGTTGTAGCAGATTTGACGTTACCCAGGGTGCATCACGAGGAGGATACGTATTAAAATTCTAAAAATTTCTTCATATTTTCTTATAAAATAGTTAGGAAATCGTAATGGAAATGTTATGAGATAGTAATTTTTAAGCACTACCTCAACANCAAAAAAGTAATATATTAGATCATAAAATTCTGCAAAATAATTTATTACCGAAAAATATCATATTTTTATTTGTATCTTCATAATTTTGTGCAAAATACACTTGTTGTTTTTAAAGCTAAATTATTTTTGTCAACAAATTTTTTTCTCCCAAGTTTTTCGTTGGCCCCTGAATTTCGTAGGCCGCTAGGCACACTAGGCACTTGCCTAGTGTGCCTATAGGTTAATCCGGCCCTGATTGCATCCAATATTTAAATTGCTACATTACACTCCAGAAGATATTACTAAGTCAAAATTCTAAAACTTTTTTTAGATTTTCTTATAAGTAATGAAATAGATAGAAATAAGCGAAAGCTGCAGCAGATTTGACGTTACCCAGGGTGCATCACGAGGAGGCCTGCTACGTATTATACCTTAACATTTGAATTCTTACACCCAAGATTGAAGTTGCTACGTTACACCCTAAAATATATAGTTAAAAATTTTAAAAATTTCTTCATATTTTCTTATAAAATAGTTGGGAAATTGTAATGGAAATGTTATGAGATAGTAATTTTTAAGCACTACTTCAAATCAATAGTCAAAAACCAATAATTTTTCCAATTTTCTTCCTTTTTTGGTTGACTGCGACGGCAGAAGATATCAATTTAGAGTTATAAGGTTTCGCATACTTCTTAATAACGGTAATTGACAACAATTAATTGATTGGTAATTGACAAAACAATTCGACCTTTTCGTCCCACCTTACTGGTCAGACACAAGAGTAAAACAGCAACAGCATTCATTACGAAACATTCTCCAAACAAATTTTATTCGAAACTTAGTTCATAAAAATAAAGGATTATTAATGAAAAACTCAGATTCTTGATATGATGGTACCAAACTAGGTCAGAAGGGGAGTCGTGATTGAAACTGATATTTATGTGAAAATGGTTATTACTTCTACCAAACGACTATCACGGTCAAATTATTAAAAGTAGATCTTCTACAGATGAATTAGTTAAAGAGAGTGTGTATCTGTCAAGCATACATTTGACTACTCAACTTATCTGGGTAGTTTTCTGTTCCACAATGAGAGTTGCCGTTTTCCTGGACCAGTTCCAGTAAAGAAAATTGCGAGAGCAAGGTTAACAAGATAAAACATAGAAAACTAATTAGACGAAGAACAACGTGTGAGGAACAAAGAATAGTGTAGTAATCCTTCAGGGAATGGCTCATAACACAAACATTTGTTTCTAGCCATGGTTTGGAAATTAATATTTCAATTGCCATTTGTTGGCATGCTGTTATAAGCCCATTAACTTCATCTTGTATTCAGGCTAAAATAAAGAACTCACTATGTAAATATTTAGGGAAATATTGGAAAATGTGCTAAAAATATTGGTTTGGTCTTTATCTGGAAAAGTGATAAATATCCTATAAACTAAATTTTTACGTCCGGGACAAGTTAGATATTATTTCTTATTATTAATTTGCAATGGATTGTATGTGAAGAAACTCAAGCTTTTAGGACTAAGAAGTCATAAGCTATTTACTATTTAGTAGGTAACAAGCATAAAATTCATTTTTTGACTAATACTAATGCGTCAGACATTCAAATCAAATTGAGTATTTTTTCTATGTACTTTATTAAATTCCTATGTATTTTAGTACCAAATGTACGAAACAACTAATAGTACTAAAGGATAGGACTAATAGTACTAAAATTATAAATGTTTTTCTGTGTAAAAGCACAGTTTATACATATATAGCGTATCTACCACTACAAAATTACAACTACAATTCACTAGTATATTAGACATGATAACTTGATTCTATGATGGGGTACATTTTCATAGATGGCAGTTGACATTGTCGATAACAACTCACGCCACACATTAGTAACCTTCGGACGTGATGTGAACACGCCTACCTGGGCAGTAACGCCCACTTCGATATGAACACGCCTACATCGACAGTAACGCCTTCTTCGTCGGATGATTCACATTGAACAGTTGACTTGCTACTTGAGACTGCTATATCATCCACCTCCTAGCGCTGTTGCTGCTCAGTTTCAACCCACGCAATACGTTTACACTCGACTGCTAAAGGCAACACAGGAGCGACTACGACCGTGAACTTAATACAGCTCTCACGATCAGCAAAAAAGTTCGGTGATCTTAATTCAGCTACGCACAAAAACAGCAATGACTCAACTAGTGGTATTCATACATTGAATTCTATCACAGCTATAATTCTGGTGGAGGAGTACTGTAGTGTATCTCCCACTGCAAAATTACAACTACAATTCACTAGTATATTAGACATGTTAACTCGATTCCATGATGGGGTACTTTTTCATAGATGACTGTTCACATTGTCGATAACAACTCACGCCCCACGCTTAAATCTGTTTAAATGTTTGACTTTGCTATAAGGACACGTGACGTACTGGATATTTAGTACAGTTTTGCGAAAATTGAATGAGACCAAATAGAAGACAATAAGATAGTTTAGAAGTTGTGAGAGTATTCAAATAGTTTATAAATTACATCTTTTTACCCATAAAAAATTTATTAATCCTTTAAGTAAAAAAATTTATTAATCCTTTACTTGTCTATATAGCAAAGCGAGCAGCATAAATGGCTATAGTCGCAGAAATGTTACGTTTTATCAATGAATTTGATAACACACACACACGGGTGAACTATTTATTCTACAGACTTAGTTTTGATTTTTTTCAATTAAATAAAAAAATACAGAGGATTTAATACTTTGCCTATATAGAAATATCAGTTATAAATTTGAATCTGTATTTTTGATGCACATAAAATGTCGATCAAATTTTGAACTATTTGATTGATTGGTTTTGTTTTGGTTTGTCGATTGAGAGTAATAAAATAAATGGGAGATAACTCCCCACTTGTCTAGATGAGTCTTGAGCATATAAATATATATACATCAAAAAATGTACTTTTTATATTTCATACCTACTAAATTCCTGATAACTCTGAACTATTTCTCTTATTGATTTGGTTTTGGTTTCCTTCAATTTAGCGTAAAAAAACATACAAGTAATAATTTCGTACTTATTTAGATTTTTTAGTTTATAATCGTTCTTACATAGCCCACTCAATTTTGAGTTTGCGACTACCAATGTTCAAGTTTTGTAATTTTGAACCTAATTCAGAAGACAAAGGAAATCATGAATCAAGCATTGGGACAAACTAGCCTTCGTGAAGGACTTTTTGGATGAAATGAACCCGCATTTGCGTTACTTGGTTGGGAAAACCCCGAAAAGTTCCAACAGTTAGCCTGACGGCAAGGCGACTGTAATCCATGAATCTACCACTGAGGATATTTCACTTCAGCATTTTGGACGGTGAGAGCTGGGTGCGGAATTCGTATCGACCAGTCATAGCTGGGATTCGAACCAGAGTGGGAGGCGAGCGCTCTATTAATCAGAGTTGAAAATTATCAGAAAAAAGACCCACCACTTTTTTACCAGGTAGCACGATAATCTAAATATTTTTTACAGTAGACTCAAGTTGAGATTCAGCTTGTCACACATACTTTTTCAATTGTTTCCGTTTTAGCTTTAGCTAATATAGCTTTCTCTGTTATATGACTTTTTGACTATTTGTGCTTAAGAAATTTTTTTTTCTTGACGAAGCGATCTGGGATGACCTTGTAGACGCATAACTGACTGTAGATGACCAGTCATTGTGAACGATAAACACGGTAGAACGACCAATGCAGGTCAACATAAAATATCAAATAATGATTTGAAAATTAATGAAAAAAAATCAAATAAAATCGAAGTAATTGGTTTGGAAAATAAATTTGAAATGAGAAGTGAAATTTTAAAGTATGTTTTACATCAAATTTAGTATTCAGAATCGATCAGATGAGGAAAATACATACATAAACAAATTCTGTTTTTACGAAGATAAATTTTATGATATCACTTACTACGATGGAACTATATCAACTATATCACATTAAATTTTTTATGCCTATATATATTTTAATACTTCAAAATGATAAAGTTTGTGACTGAAAGCTTTTCTTCCTTCACAGTAAACACGTCAACAATAGAAGACTAATGGTGAAACTCTTCCGTTTTGTGTTCGATCGAGCTGAAAAAAGGGGGTCAATGTTAACGATCAAATTTCCAGTTTACGATGGTAGAAATTAAGTTCTGAAGGCAAGTTTATTGCCTGACATGACATATTCTTTTATGCACCATTTATTTCAATGTCAATTCATGGTGAAAGCCAGTATATTTACGCCTTCTTTTTAGGTCCGGAAAAATTCCAGATTGTCAAACCATCTAAAAGTACTTCCTTGCGACTACTTTTTATTCTATCTACTTATAACAGCGGTTTTATGTCTGATACATTTAATTTTGTTAAGTTAAATAAAGTCAACCATATTTCTTCTTCTTCATTTCATTCACGTTATCTATTTATTAACCAAAATTAATTTTGTATGTTAGTGGACCTGTTTTAACTGTTAGGATGAAATAGGACTGTCTTTGGCAAGTTGCAATTTTTATTCAAACCAGTTATCGATTGCTAAAAATCTTGGGAAATCAATTAGGCATTCTGTGCCAAAAAGCCGTAGTGGCTCGGGGCGTAGAACGCTTTGCCTTCCAATGAGGTGTCCCGAGTTCGAATCTCAGCGATGGCTGATCTGTACTAAATCTGCACTTTGCTCGCACCGATCACAGTGCTGACATAAAGTATCTTCAATGGTAGACGGATCATGGGTTAGAGTCCCCTTGCCGTCAGACTAACCGTGAGAGATTTTCTTAGTTTTCCTCTCCATGTTACGCAAATGGGGGGTTAGATCCATCAAAAAGTCCTCTACGAATGCAAATGTCTTCCAATACTTTATCTAGGAGTTCTCTTGTCTTCTGGATTGGGTTTAAAATTACAAGGCTACGGAGTTGAACATTGGTAGACGTAAACTTAAAATTGAGTCAGCTATTGAACGACGGATTTAAATAAACTAAAATTTACTTAGCGTGTTTTCCCAAGTGTTTAACATGTTTTTTTTTCCTTCTTAACTTTCCAAATGCCCCTAAATTTATTTATAGAATCAGGTCATTATAATTTAAGAGCCCTTGGTTTATTCTTTGGTGTAAAGTTTTATTTAAGATAACGACGGTTATAAAGTAAAATAAAATTCTGCTCAAAGACAATTGATGGCAAACGGCGACATTTTGAAGAACGTAGGGGTTATTCATGAAATTGAAATCATATGAGTTTCATTGTAATATATTTCATCTATGATATTTATTCATCTCTGATATTTATTCATCTCTGATATTTATTCATCTCTGATATTTTCATCTCTGATGAAGTTTGAAATCTTTATTTCTAAATATTTTTACCTTAACTGCTATTAGTGCAAATAAATTCCTTTAAATGCATTTAATACTGCATAACATAATGATACAGGGAATCTGTATTAATAAATCAATTATGAATAAATTATCTTCCCAAAATCAAATGTATTTATCTAAGTTGTGAAGTTTGTTGATATGCATAAGTGCTCTTGTATTATATATTTCTTATATTGACTTTTCTCAATTTCATTACTTTATACAAATATATTTGTTAAATTTTTTTGTTAAACTGCTATGATATAAAACGGAGTTTTTAATTAAATATCTTTTATTCTGATCGTACAAAAACAAAATAGAAGTTAATAATTTGAAAGGAAAAATTACACAGTAATATTAACTGTAGTTTCATAGGATTTAGTGAAAATTTTAATAAATTATTAGTTGTATTCAATTCTTTTCACTACCAACTTCAGTGCTCTGGTTTTTGAACGTATTAATTATGACGAATTTTTCTTTATCAATTTTTCTTCTATGTTTTTAGATTATTTATTATCATTATTTAATTGTCATCTAATTTACTTTTAATTTGTGAAAAATAGTCATAAATATTTTTCAGATTTTGTGTACTCATTCATAGCCTTAAATTCCTTTATTCAACCATATATTTCGAATCAATCCTTTTATATTGTATATAAACGTGGATGACTTTTTGATTAACAATAACTAACTCGCTAACTCGTATCTACGTAACCTGAGATAAAAATCAATCGCAAAACCTTTCACGTTTACTTTCGGCGTGACTGGCAATGAAACTAATCCAAGAACGACATCATACAAAGGAATTTTTTTTCTCTTCACAGAAAACAAATCTTGGTGATGGACAATTGAATTTATGGAATTACTTTCATTGTCATCCATGCGCCTATTCGTTAGAATAAACGTATTCTACTTTAATTTTAAACCCAGCTCTTGATCCTAAAATGGTAAAATTTGTTCCCAAATTTATTATAATAGCGTTGATCCATTTATTTCTGTAAAAACAAAACAAATTTTAATTGACTTTCCCAAAGGACATAATTTTATCAATGAATTATTATTCGATTCGACTTTAAAGGACACTCCTCACCAAACTAGTTGGATTATATTTTCAAGAATGCTGCTAGCATATTTTGAGGGTCCGTAGTAAACAATTAAGTTCTGGTACTAGTACGTGAAAATCCGATCATTAGATCACAAGTTATTCAGGATGATTATTTTGTGTGTATGTGCATTGTAAATGGGTGGTAGCAAATCATAATCATAACCAGGTCCATAACCAATCATAATCATAACCATAGATATAGTCATAACCAGGTAGGCCACAGAAAAAGGAAAAGACAAGAAATCCGATCAGTATGAAAAAAATCACGGAAATGGCAGGGACTTTAATTAAAATACCGAAAAAGTCAGTGAAAATTTAATAATTTGAGTTAGATAAACCTAGAACTATTTTTTTTGCTTAAAACATAGATTCTCAACCTTTTTTACGTTGCCGCCCCCCCTAAGGAGCAAAAACAATTTCAGCGCCCCCTTTGTGAAAATCCAGTTATTTTGAGCAAGGGGGTGGGGGGGTGCTGAATTATAAGAGGCAACATTTTTAAGCAATTTTTTTAGGAGTTAAATTTGCTTGGTTTTTTAAAAGAATTAATGTGCAAGTTAACTCGATATTTTTCTCCCGGCAGGTAATTGCAGTCTATTTGTTGTAATCAAAATAAATACAGTATTGAAAAAAAAAATGCAACAAAGAAACTTATAGTTAAAAAGAGTAATTTATTCTAAATTAGAAAATGAAAAAAACATCCAGAAACACTTTTTTTACTCTAAAAATTATTATCAACGAAACAATCAAGTAACTATGTTAGTGGAATGATTGTGCTTGATGGTTCAGAGCCAGTTTCTTAACACTCGGTTCAATATTTTTAGTGAGGTGTAGACGCAAGTTCCCTCTGTTTTTTTGGGTTTTTTTTTTATCCGTCACAGCACTAAATCTTTGTTCGACAAGGTAGGAGGAAGACAATTTAAACTTTTTTTTAACGGTAGTCCTTAGTCCAAGCAAGTGGTGTTACCTTGAAGTCAAAATTTTGTGAGATGATCACCATTTCAAAGTTTAGTACCTTGAAAGTTCGACTGTTTCCTCCTGAATCTGAAACTCTGCTGTTTCAATATTCAGAAAGAGATTCATAACCCATTGAGGGCCTTCCAGGGACAAAACATCTTTATAACGGTCGGAAAAGTCGATGTGTAAAGACTCATGGTGTTAGCAATAATCTTGTGTATCATCAGAGGGAATTTCACTATTCTTATTAAGATCCGATAAGATTGGAAATTAGCTAAACCCATTCTAACCAAAATTTTGTTTCTACAAAATGAATTTTTTAAAAAGGCAGAAATAACTTATTCTGTAGTGATCAAATTGAGGCTTGTGACCTTAAAGTTGTAAATTAACACCATTAAATTTTGAAAATAAATCGATCATGTATGCAACTTCTATATAACACTAGCAATCTCTCTTTCAGAACTACATTTCTGTCTTCGAGGAACTCAAGTACTAAGTCAAAAAGATTCTAAAACCTATTGAGACAGGCGCCTTAGGAAAGCCAGCGAATCTCAGTGTGCAGTAGCAAGCGATTGAATTCATTGTTTGTATTTCTTTCACACAGCTTACGAATAATCGATCATTGAGAACATTACTGCGAATTTTTTTCACAGCGAAGTTCGACATATTTCTATATCTGATGCAAACCACAGCTGGGATTTTTTTCAAACTAAATACTGTCTGTGAATCACGCAGCGAACAGCTAAAATATCTGGTACCTCCCTCTTCAAAAGGGTGATAAACCCACCCCACCATTGCAGGAGTTTCATCAGTGGCAACAGAGATAATATTCGCAAGAGGAATGTTTTTCTGTTAAAAATAATCTTTGGTAAAATTAAAAATATATTCACATTTGGTTTCTACAATCAAGCTTCTTGCAAAAAGCATGTCTTGAATAATTTTTCTCTCTTTAACAAACCAGACGTACGCCAGTAGTAAAACTTCATAACTTAGCAAGGTTGACTCATAAACTTGAGGGGAAAATACGTTGGATATCAAAAGTTTGCATAAAGAAACTTCAATGTCTTCAACCATCTCATCATTTCGTCGCTGCACTTAAGCTTTGCTTAATGGGATATTTTTGATTAGATTGGATGCAACTGGATAATGTAAAACTGTTTCTAAAACTTCCTTCACACCCGGCAGTATCAACTCTTCGCCGATGGTATGAAAGACTCCCAGATTTAGCAATTAATTTTGATGTACTATAAGAGGCTATCAAACTATCGTCGCATTTTTGGGATGAGGCTGCTAGTAGTAAGCCTGAGAATGAGGGTGAAATCAGAAACTTGTGTTGGATGTTCGTGAAAAATGACAGATCTTTATTTAGTTTGGGCGGATGAATTTTTTGCAAATTCTGTTGCAAACAGGAAGGTTTCATTGCTTCATTAGATAAAACTTTCTATCAAAGTAAACACATGGGTAGTTGAGAGTTCAACGGCGATTGAACAAATCCGAACTTCAAGTACGGGACACTGTATTGACGACAATTCTTTTTGTTAACCGACATTGTTGGAGGCAGCAAAATACAAACGGTAAAAGAAAATAAACTATTTTTCCAACTTAATAAATAACTTACGATAAAGAAATTTATTCGCGCACGTACCTAGCCAAATAAAAGTGAAATTGAATCGAAACTGGGAGGAAAGCTAAAAGGAAGCTAATGAAAACCTTCATACGAAACATGGGTCAAACCAAACATTATGAAAAAATATATTAAAATATGTTTTGTTATTTTTTTTTAAGTTTTTTATTTTTAACTCTGTTACAGTGCATAAACGCTTATACTTTATATAAGTATAGTGTATTTTTTGTTAACTGAAATTAATTATTAATCTTATATTAAGACTTTGTTGTCTGGCAGTTTTGCACGAAACTCTCATGTCAGCGGCTATAATTATGCAATTGAGTAAGGAAGTAATGTAAAATGTTTTAAATATCTATTTCTTGTCCTGAAGTTGTTGACCAATGACGAATTAACTCGGCATTGCCAAGTGCAATGATGAGTTAACTTATCATTGGTCAAATTTATACCAAAGGTTTCAAAAATAAGGCGAAATTCGATAAAAATCGGAAAATGTTTCCCATTAATGTTTGTGGGAACCTGAAAATGCTTTGACATCTTATAAGTAGAATAGAACAAAAGATGGTGCAAACAAAAGAGGTGCATTTGAAATGCTTTTCGAATTTTTAATCGTTATTTCACTTCTACATTTTCATAAGTATCCGTCTAAATCCATGTCTTTTATTGTATGAATTCTATATGTAAAAATTCTGAAATATATGTTTCGCTAACATCCACTGCTGTCGATAATCTTTGTAAAAATTGAAAGAGAAACTCGTTGATCAATAATTGTTTAACAATATATTGAGTAAAAGAAATTGAGAGATGAAAATTGAAAGATCAGTATTGGCCACCCTAACCATGTAATTTAATGCAGTTTGATTTCGGAGTTGTTTGAATTCTAAGGTTTATGCTAACAAGCCCAAGACTGTGTATACTTTGATTGATTTTTTTGAGCGCCGTATCAGTGAAATTTAGCTAAATTTTCGTTAAACTCTCATAAAAAATGTTGATCAAAAAATTTTATGATAGAAATGTCTAATTTTCCGATATGCTGCTTCACACATAACCATTTTCTGTATCTTTTATAAATAGACTAATTATAATTTTTATTTCCGGTCTGGGGGCCGAATGGTCAGCCGGCCTGACAGCTAGTTAATGGTTGCGGGTTCAAATCCCGCTCAAGACCTGCATGCTTCTCTCTGTGTATTGTTATCTTTTATGTGATGTGTGAATGTGACCCATCCTATGAATGAGTTGTTAAAAGCAGCTGGATTGGAAAAACGCGTAAACGAAGTGCCAGCCTTTAGAAGAAATAAAAAAATTTTATCAATTAATTTCGTTTTCCTACACGGCTGACCGGCCTGTGTAGGGGTTAGGGAACAGCCCTAGCATCAGAAAGGTTCTGGGTTTGAATCCCGGGCAAGGCATGGATGTTCTTTCCTTCTCTGTACTATCTGTCCTTACTGTGGGAGCAACGTTGGCCCACCTAATATGGTGCCTCTGAAAAAGTGCCAACAAATATGCCCTTCAGATGCCTGTATGACCTATATCATTATCCAGGTGGGCATTGGAAAACAAATTACGTCTTCCTTGAATTTTTGGACACTCTGTACTTGACTGCGATATTGCCAATTTCATTTAATAAAATTATTGACTAAATAAACTATTTGCACCAATATCTCAAAACTAAACAATATTCCTATTTATCCCTAATTGCATTTTTTAAATTTTGAATGTTAGATGTTTCCTTGGTCATTTTGATTAATTTTCGAATACTACGACGCACGTCGGGCCAGGATGACCTACTAAAGTGATTCGAAGCCCATCCTTAGACGTTAAGCCATTTAACTAAATGAATTACTTCGTAAGTGGCGCTCCCCTGTTACCATCATTGGATAAGGCGGACAACAAATTAAGCTAATGGAAAGACAGATATGCATGTTCCCTCTATATTTAGCATATATCATGCAAGTAAAAAATGGAGTTTTGTGAGCTGATGTTTGATATTGACGAATAAGAAAAATAAATAGTTCTAGATTTTTTTTTTCGATTTTGTTTCTACAAGAGCTGTAAAATCACAGTGGAATGAGCAACAAGTAATTGAATAAATCATTTTGCTCCAAACACATGCCTTAGAACAGCGATTCCCAATTTTTTGTTCGGTTATGGAACACTTCATTATCAACTTTCTTGCGGTGTAACCCTGGAATTGTAAATTTAGTATATAAAAATAAATATTAATGTATTAACTAATTAACAGCTATTTTATTTTGAATACATTTAATACGAAGAGAGAGGAGGAAATTTAATCATTGTTTTATCAACTTAAATTAGGTTTTACGTCCGGTAGTCGAATTTCTAGTCCTGAAGATGAATCTATCTAGTTATGGATTTGTTTTGGTGTATATGCATAGATAAAATATGCCAAATTATGAATAAAAAATGCCGAATTATGAATGAAAATGAATAAAATATGCTGAGTTATGGTTTATAAAAAGTGAAAAAAAACTGCTATATAAACGTTGAAAACGGTTATAAAGGAAACATATTTCTCACGACTTTAGCTATTTTTCTACGAATTTAACGCATTTACGAATTTAGCTATTTGAAAAGCGCGGTGGAAAGGTAACCGAAATATAGAAAAAAATAATAATGGATTGTTGATTGGATTTAAGTATAATAAGAGATTTCAAAATTGATTGAATAAAAGTCCTAACTCTTGGAACCCTTTTAATTTTTTCACGGAGCCCTGGTGTTTCGTAGAGCACCATTTGGGAGCCGTTGTCTAAAAATACAGTTGTGTAATTTTTAGTCTATGAAAATGACCTATAACACATGGAAGGATATAATTGTTTTCTACTATGTGTTGCTGACCATTATGTAAAAACCTCGTGTATAAAAGATATGATACAGAAGAGATGTGGTATCCATATAAGGTGTTTTGCAATTACTATTTTAAAAATATGTGGCGGGCTTGCAGTAATATAACAAGTCACATCGTCTAGAGGATCGTTTTTGGGGTAACACCATGATTCCCATGCAGGCAGTAAAAAGTTTCTGTGCGTTGTGTTATTTAATGCAAGTCTAAGTAACTTATGAAGTACCTATAAGGAAACAATACTAGGGAACAATTTTGTGTAAGAAAAATATCACTTTAATAAAATTTCGCGGCTTATCATTACACTGCGGTAAACTCTTTATAATTATTCAGAATCCAAGTCAAGGGGAAAATTATAAAAATCTAGATATTATTGAACGCAAATTAATGTTAATGAGTTTTTTTTTTATCAATATCTAATGAATTAGTGTAGCAGTCAGTCACAGCAGAGGTGGAATTAAAATATTAAAAATAAGTGATTTTGTCTAATGGAACTAATAGGATGTCTAATAATCTCAATTTCTAATTAATGCCCTTTTATCACCTTTTTATTTAATCTGGCAAAGAAACTGTTATCGACGATATTAACACCATCTTTTTTTGTGATTGAGCTTCATACCACTTTGTCAACTTTTTAGAAATTGTTTGTTCTCTTTTTTTTTTAAATTATAATTTGATGCAGCTAATTTGTAGATTCTGATGACTTCCTATTAATACATATACTAAAGTATTCATTTTTTAATTAAAGTGCTGTCTGCATATTCACAGGATGTTAGAGATACTTACTGAAGCATTTTTTTTTCCAAATCGTTTATTTCCTTTTATTTGAAATGAATTCGCATCAGTGATTGCGGAAAAACATTTACCTAGTATCTCGTAATAAAGTATTTTTTAGTAATTCTATAAAATACACGTCTTATATTCCATTTGTAATTTCAAAGACGTGCACTAGAGTTCTCCTCTCGCCTGCCTACTCATGGAAGGTAAATATTCCCCTGAAATACATTATCTGGTAACAATAAAGGACTAAATGTAAATAAAAGATGGGTCAATATTTAGTCAGTTTGTCCCAAGATTGGTTGAATTCAAAGCCTATCGATTTATTATTAAGGAATGGGAATATTTTTGGCAGTTTTATAAGTGAAATAGAATATGGACATTAAATATTAATCCAGGAGAAAAAGAGAGGAAAGCTGAATCTTTTAAGATGGTTAAAATTCAGAATTTATTTTATTCCCTCCTTTTATCCATGGAATTTTAATATAGAAGAAGAATATTATATTTATATATCGGATAGATAGTCGGATTAGATATATATATTTTAAACTTTAACTTGTTTCAGATTATATATTTTGGAGTAAAATATGGTAAGTTGTCCACTCTTATACTTTGACCTCCTGTCTAAGTTGACCTCAATTCTCAAGAGTCAAATTTATCCAAATATAATAAGTGAACAAAGCCTTTGCAGCGTGATTACCTGCCTATCTTGTATGTTTGCCACAGAAACGGCGACCAGCTAATCCGCCTTTGCAAATGAACAAATTTCGAGATTTACAATCTAATATTCTAAAACAAGTAGGAGTGGATTCAATAATTATCTCTTATATATTCGCCTTTTCAGTTGTTTGTCGTTTTAGGGGACTTTTTCAGATTTAATCAAAATGGGTATCATAGTGAATATGCAATTAAAATGTTCAGTGAAACATATTCTAACTATTTAAATAAAAATATGTATCTCTGTATATGCCAATGCGATACCTGCAAGTGACATAGGGTGGATATCTCTATTCTGATTGGTTGTTGAAACTTGACATTTGTTTGCGTTAGCAATTGTTCTTTCTATTCTATTTCGAGTAAGACAAGCATCAATTTTCGCAAGTGACACATTCTATATTCTTTCACAAATATTTAAATTTTTTCACTATATATTTCTTATTTAAAGAGAGGCATGAAGCCACATAAACAAACTGATTTATACATCGCAGTTGTCAGGTACACAAAGAAAATATATATAATGGTTAAAATAAAATATAAAAGCAAATAATAAATCTAGTTTAAGACGCGGACAAGAAAGAATTAAATTTCAACAAATTCTATGAGCGATATGATCCTGTATTTAATTAAGTTCACGTTAATCAACATTCTAACTTGTATGGAAAAACTTAGCTCTACTTTAACGCGGCACTTTGTTTAAAAGTGATCAGCTGACGCTGACGTCACACGCGTGTGGGTATCTGTGATCTTTTTCTTGAAGTGCAAGTGCCCAGATGTCACAATGGCGCTTTTATTGGATAAAAAAACAATTTTGGTAAAACTAAACTGTTCACTTATTTGCTTTAATTAATTTTTATTGTGAGAGCAATTAAAACTTTCATTTGCGAGCTGATAAATTTTATTTGTAAGAATTTTTTTTACATCAAAACTAAATGAACTTTAACTATTATAAATTTCGGTTCTGTCTCCATATGCAATCTACGTGTGTAGTTACTTTACTTGTTATGGAATATTATTAATAATTGATTTGGGTACATTCAGGAAAACAGGAGACAATGGCACTTAACCTTAAAAAAACGTCAGTTTAGAATATACCGGGCAAATGTATACTGGACAGTTGTACTAAACCTTTTGATGAATGAGAATATTTAAGTTTGAAATTACCATTGTTAATTAAATGTAGTATTTCTTCAACTTTCGATAACCTATGAATATTTAATTATGCTTTATATTAAATATTCTTTAAGAATATTTAATTCCTTAAGTGGTTTCGTCTACTTCTATTTATTTAAATATTTAAAAAAAAATCCTTGTTCTACCACAGCGTATGGTTTTATCGATAACAATGAGTTTCAGCAATGAAGTTTCGTATTTTGGATATTGCGTCTGAACCTACGCCTGGAAGAAGTGATTATTTACAAACCACCTCAGGAAAATTAGCGAGCGGAAGAACGAAACAAGATCTAAAGTTTTGGTTGCGTTTCCAAGCTATTAGAGGGCATACATACAGAATTTTGCTTTAATATATAGTATATATAGAGAGAGATACGTGCATATGCGAATAAGGCGATGTTAAAAATGATAGGGAAAAACAATGACGCATTTTCTCTATAAGTCGACCACTTGTGTGAGTTGATCAATAAAGCGATGTACTGGAAGTGGTCAATTTACTCAGTTATCAGTTATTTCTATTTTATTTTCATTCAACTGAAATTCACTAGGTCGTTTCCAACGATTCCTGCAAATAGCTTTATGCAATGTTGATCAGATAAATTGTATAAAGTATGGGGTAAGGAGTTATCTACAATGTCAACCTTCATCCATTAATAAATACCCCAAGATTGAATTGAGTTAGCGTTTCTTATATACTAGTGAATTGATGCTTAATACCAGTCCTGGTATATACGCCACAATACTTATCCACCAGAACTTTATCAGGGATAGAATTCGATGAGCGGATACCACTAGTTGCCGTATTTGAGAAGGACCGGGAGAGCTGCATTAACTTCACAGGATTTTGTGCGCTCGTGGTGAGAGCTGTAATGAGGTCACAGTAGTGTATAAGTCTCTCCTGAGCAATTAGTAGGCGAGTGTGTGCAGGATCCTATTATGCGTAAATGAAACTGAGAAGCAACAGTGCGAGGAGGACAAAGAAGCAGTTGCTGATAGCAAGTAATATTTTCAATGTGCACCATCTATCGAAGTAGGCGTGTTTGCTCAAAACGATGTGAACGTGGATTTCGATGTTAGCGGGTTCATATCCCGCCTGGATTACCAATGTGGGGAGATGAACTATCTACAATGTCAACCTCTATAAATTTAAAGTTACCCGAGTATTCGCTATATAAATTGGTGTTTAATAGTCGTAGTGGTAGTTACACCACTAAAGTCTTGAACATATTCATACTATATAAAACAAATAATTAAACTTTTAATGTCCAGCGAAGCTTATCAAGTATTCCTTGTTCAATATAAAAGCAAAACAAAAAATGGTTAAAGAAGAACCATTACGGTTAAAACCTTTCCAATATTGATCCCATGACATTTCCATTCATGGAAACTTCTCTCGCTAAATCGCAAGATATTAGTCGACATCGCGAGTCAATAATATTAATCATTGGGTTTGGCATTCGATTACGAATCTCTTGGCAAAATTGATCAATGTTTGGCATCGTAAAAAAAGAAGAGAGGATAACAATTTAACTTGCCTATCTTCAAGTTTTCTATTGCGTGATCCTAGTATCTAATCCAATGTTAATGGCAATAAGACACGCGAAGGTCTTATTTTTTATTTCTATCATCCACCATTTTGGAAAAATTTATCGTTATTAAGACAGATGCTACAAGTATTGATTTCTGTTCTTAATTTGAACCATATTTAGACATTAATCTTTTTTGCACATTTCTTATAAATGTTTAATTCACGAAGAAAGTTACTCAAGAAGTTATTTTCGAGGTCCATTTATCATTTTTGTTTTTGCGAACAATTATTTTGATGAAAAGTAAGGGTATACTTATTATTCTCCCATCGACTGTTTCAGTTTTTCGAGATATTTAATAGTATTGATAAAATGGATTTTGATTGCAAAGTATATTTGACAGTTCATTGTATTGATTTAAGAACTCGAAAGGTTCGTGTTGTAAGGGAAAATTTTATTTTTAAAGGTGAATGCACACTAAAAAGTTTAATTTTTAGATGTACACGTATTTAAACACGTATTTTACTTATTTTTTAAGCTACACACGCATTTTATTTTGGAAATAAATTTATTAATATTGATTTTTTTTTTCAAAATTTTTACTTGCAACTATAATTCTAAACGATACAACCGATATGGTTCAATACTTTTCGTTCGTCCAACTTTAGCCCTTTGTGGTCGCATTTATTTTATACATATTTGTCATATTGGCCAAAATTAATTTATGTTAGACAAGCATAATGACGCCCGGTGGCTAAGGTCCCTGGTTCGATCCTCGGGCCGGGCAAGGCTGACTCAGCCTTTCATCCCTTCAATGGGTCGATAAATGAGTTCCAAGCATGCTTGGGAATTAAACACTGGGGGTTCCACGTTCGGCTGACCACCTAACCGGAACATTTGCTCCTGCACCCCAGAGCCCAAGGTCATGAAAACTGAGATGGGCCCAGTAGGCCTTGGCCCTCAAGGCTGTCGCGCCGCTGAGTCTAGAGTTTAGACAAGCATAATATATACATCAGGGGTGGCCAAGCTCCTTCTTAGTCGAGCCATTTTTCAAAATTTGAAATTTTTCGCGAGCCGCAATTAAATACGTATGTAAAAGGTATGTAAAAAAGGCATTAAAATTTTCTTTTCTACATCAATTATATTTATTGAGAACATGTAAGTAAAAGTACAAAATATGTGAATTGAATTTAAATATCAAAAATTAAATACATTTGTTTTACTTCTCTTGATAATTCTTTAAAATTTGGTGGATAATTGGTGACAGCATTTCTCAGTTATTCTTTGAAAAGCTGATTAGTTAATACTGATCGGTTTTGGATTTACCGAATTTTAAAGTGGAAAAAAAAATGATTCACATAAGCATGTTGTTCCGAATATTGAAATAATTCAACAAGCAGCCTTTTTTAGTTCAGGATACTTCGATACCGGTACAAATTTCCAAAATTCAGTAATCGACGTCGACTTATATTTTAATTGTAGAGCTTGATCTTTTTGCATCTCAAATAATTCTAATTCCCCTTTTTGGGTCATGATTATATTGGTAATGGAAAACTCACCTTGAATTGAGCAACGTTGCACTTAGTGTTTCATATTTGTTCTCATTAATTTAAAAGACATTTTAAAACGCAAACGGAACGATAATAATTTTTTTAGAACGTCCATGAATGAAAAGGGAACTCGGGTACATTCATCGAGAGCCACAAATAATCCTTCAAAGAGCCGCAGGTTGGCCACTCCTGATATATATGATAATGAATTAAAAAAAAAATTTAAGAAACACAAGCACTGCCTTATTACGTTTAAACAAAGCTAATAAAATATTTTTTGACTTTAATGTGTCTCCAAAATTTTTAGACTCAAGTTAACAAGTGTTCTTCGATATTATAATAACAGTAGGGTTCTTTTCTGTGGAATAGACATATGAAACATGAAAAAAATGTACCAGAGAAAAAGCTACTAGAACAAAAGTCCATGTAATACCACAAAAAAGTAGAAACATTAAGTTTTGATATAAAGAATTTTAATTCGAAATTTTAATTAATAAAAAATATACAACTGTATGGTGACATGAATTGAATGACGGATTAATGATCATGACATGAACATACGATCAATATACGTGTATTCTTATATTAGGGGGACCTGAAAGTGATGTCGTTTTGCCCATTAAATATTCGTTAGTCTTAAAAACCAATTAATTTCTTTCGATCCATTTCAATTCATTTTCGATCCAGCATTGAAACGTTGTTTATTTAAAAAAAAATCTTAATAATAAATATCAAATGCACCGAAACGACATTACCTTCGGTCCCCCTAACATTTTTGATCTTTAGTTAGTAAAGTGGCAAGTGTCTAATAATTATTAATTTATAATTAACAAGTGAACTTAATTCCAACTAATTAAAAAAACTGTTTAAATATTAAGTGTATTTTAAATATCTTTTTTGGAAAAAAATTATTTATTATTATTTAAGTGGAGTTAGATTTTTATTTTATAAACTGTACTTTGCAAATTAATATTGCTTGTCAGCTGAAAAACAATTGCAGAATTTCGAAAGTTCCCATTTTATAAATACAATAAAAGAAATAAAATTTCACAGGAAATTATTATTTTGAACAACTTTATTAAAATAAGTTAAAACAATAGCTTCTTATAAATTTTCCATTGTACCAGAATTAATTGAAATTATTTTAGAAAGTATGAAAAAAGGTTGTAAAGAAATTCTATACTTCAACAAAATTAACCTAATTTAGTAATTATGTATTTTAAGAATTAATTTTATCGTCCTGTTATTCGGGTGCTTTTTTTCTGGGTGCTCTTTTTTTCTTGTGGCCTTTTTTTCTGATATTCTTTTTTCATCCTAACACGAATGCTACGGGAAAAAAGCTTTGGTGGCTGAGAGTACACATACGACTGAAACTATAAAAATCTTTGGTGGCTAAGAAAAGACATTTTGGAATGGTGAAGAAACTTTGGTGGCTGAGAATAAACATAAACATACATTTGGAACAGTAAAAAAGCTTTGGTGGCTGAGAATAAACATACAACTGGAACCGTAAAAAAGTTTTGGTGACTGAGAATAAACAGAAACATACAATTGGAACAGTAAGAAAGCTTTGGTGGCTGAGAATAAACATACAACTGGAACCGTAAGAAAGCTTTGGTGACTGAGAATAAACATACAACTGGAACCGTAAAAACGTTTTGGTGGCTGAGAATAAACAGAAACATACAATTGGAACAGTAAAAAAAAAGCTTCGGTTGATGAGATTAGACGTACGATATTACAAACAAAAAAAATCATTCTGAATATTTTTTCAAAAGTGAATATTAAGAACAATAAAATCAAGTTGTTAAATTTCCTTCTTTCTTATAAATATCTTCTAAAGGAAGTTCAAAATCTTAAAAGTTTTGTTTTATAGTGAAAAGTTTTTGTTGTTGATTGCTTTACTGCTAATTAATGGCATATAAAGTTTTTATATATTTTCAGACTAATTTCTCAGTTAAGATTCGTCACTCACTATTATAACGATTTATCCATTACCCTATTAAATAACACGTCGATTAGCTGATCATAACCTATTCAATGATACATTTATTCGTTGATAAATTAATTCACCTGTTCATTTTTTTACCGATTCACTGACTCGACCGTTCAGTAATAAGTCGATTCCCCTATTAATTTCAATAATTCTGAAATTCATTGAATATGATTTTGAACAATTTAAAGGTTACTTCAAACTCTCTGTTATATACCTAAGTACTTAAACACAATATATATTTTACGTATTTGTAAATTGATGTCATAAAATACTTTCGTAATTCAGCTTTTCATACGTTATCATTATCTTTAAATTATTTATTAGCTATGCAATTCAATAGAGACATCAAATTCAATCGAGACATCAAATTTTGAAAACTTTTATTCCCGACACTTAAGTGTCTCCAAGTTAAAAATTCAGTTTCATCAATGACTTCAAAAACTTTATCACGCATTACCTTTGAAACGCATTACAAATGTCTGAAGAAATGTTTTGTTGTACTTTTAACACGTTATTTCTATTACTTTTTTTTTATTAAAATTGCTTATTATTATTATGGGACGTTAAATTATTAAACGTTGTTTTCGCCTGATATTTTTATTAGTTTCCATTGTTGTCCATAATTTTCATCCCTGTATAAATAATAAAAACAAAAAATAAACTAAAACAGTATTATGAGACAGATTTCTTAGCATTTCTGCCACTTTAAATTATTTCTCACTTAAAGAAATCGATAATTTAATGAACACCTTCGAAGTTATTTTAATCAATTTTATAGCTATGTTCCTCTCTAAATTTGAGAAACGCATTTATTTAATTGCATAGACAAAAGTATTAGTCTTGATTATACAGTTCACATTTGGAAAAGTTTTGAATAAACTAAGTCCATAAAATATGTTTGCTAAATTAACAGAAGACTCAACTTCCCCACCCAACCTCTTTTTAACTCTTTATGTAATTTCTTTTTCTAACTTCCTCATAACGAACGTTCGATTTTATAAAATTATCTCTTTCCATTAATAAGTAAATGAAAAGTCGATTTCCAGGTGATTGCTCGTTGCAGATAATTCGTTCTTTGAGAAGTTCTCTTTGGTTGTTGCTCACTTTTAATATCGTAGCTTTGATCGATATCGTACCATTCAATCTTCTTCACATGGCGTATTTTAAGTAAATACTCTTAGTAATTATTTTTTGAATTTTTGATTACACGATAATAAGTGAAAATTATGTATATATAATGGGACCTCTACTTAACGAAGTCGCTAAATCCTGAAAAAAAGTTCGTTATATGGAAAATTTGTTAAATAGAAAATCACCTTTTGAAATACTTACACGACACAAAACAGGTTTTAAATTAACTCCCTCACCCCACCCAACCTCTTTTTAGCTCTTCATATAATTTCTTTTTCGAACTTCCTTATAACGAACATTCAATTTTATAGAATTACCTCTTTCCATTAAAAAGAAAAGGAAAAGTCGATTTCGAGGTAATTGCTCGTTGATGATTATTCGTTCTTTGAAAAGTTCTCTTTCGCTGTTGTTCACTTTTAATATTGTATCTTTGATCGATATCGTACCCTACACTCTTCTTTACGAATGCATTTTATGAAAATACTCTTAGTAATTATTTTTTGAATTCTTGATTACACGATAATAAGTGAAAATTATATATATATAGTGGGACCTCTACTTAACGAAGTCGCTAAATCCTGAAAAAAAGTTCCTTATATGGAAAATTTGTTAAATAGAAAATCACCTTTTGAAATACTTACACGACACAAAACAGGTTTTAAATTAACTCCCCCACCCCACCCAACCTCTTTTTAGCTCTTCATATAATTTCTTTTTCGAACTTCCTTATAACGAACGTTCAATTTTACAGAATTACCTCTTTCCATTAAAAAGAAAAGGAAAAGTCGATTTCGAGGTAATTGCTCGTTGATGATTATTCGTTCTTTGAAAAGTTCTCTTTCGCTGTTGTTCACTTTTAATATTGTAGCTTTAATCGATATCGTACCCTACACTCTTCTTTACATATGCATTTTATGAAAATACTCATAGTAATTATTTTTTGAATTCTTGATTACACGATAATAAGTGAAAATTATATATATATAGTGGGACCTCTACTGAACGAAGTCGCTAAATGCTGAAAAAAAGTTCGTTATATGGAAAATTTGTTAAATAGAAAATCATCTTTTGAAATACTTACACGACACAAAATAGATTTTAAATTAACTCCCCCATTCCACCCAACCTCTTTTTAGCTCTTCATATAATTTCTTTTTCGAACTTCCTTATAACGAACGTTCAATTTTATAGAATTACCTCTTTCCATTAAAAAGTAAAGGCAAAGTCGATTTCGAGGTAATTGCTCGTTGATGATTATTCGTTCTTTGAAAAGTTCTCTTTCGCTGCTGTTCACTTTTAATATTGTAGCTTTGATCGATATCGTACCCTACATCCCTTAGGAAAATTTGCCATAGAGAAGCCTATGGTAATCTATGGCAACCTAAGGCTACCATAGAAATTTGTATGACAAGATACCTTACGCTTATGGTTACCATAGAGATTTGTATGGCACAACCCCATAAGCATGTGGCTACCATAGAAATTTGTATTGCAAGATACCATACGCCTATGGTAACCATAGAGATTTGTATGGCACAACCCCATAAGCCTATGGCTACCATATAAATTTGTATGGCAAGATACCATACGCCTATGGTTGCCATAGAGATTTGTATGGCACAACCCCAAACAGCTCTGCCACTCACAGCAATCAAGCTCAAAAGCTAACAAACAAAACTTGGCGAAACACAAATTAAAACGCAATATTTCCTTTAGCTCAGTGAAAAAATGTGTTCGCAATTTTGATACTAAGGCAGAGAGTTTTAGAATAATAATAGATCAGGCCCGGGATAGCCTCGTAGGTAGGGCACTGGGCCCGTGTCCAAGAGTCCGTGCGTTCAATCTCGGCCGACCGAAGGCTCCCTGTGTAGTAAATGGTGAA